>NC_056732.1:1020965172-1020972672 GCF_019279795.1 Protopterus annectens | reverse complement strand
GTAGAATGTGTCCACCCGAGATGGTAGATGAGGTGAGAAGGTCCGAAAGACTAAGAAATAGGAATCAGCAGTCCTATGCACAAGCCACAAATAGGGAGAATTTTGTTGGAAGGAAAAAGGGTGATGAACAGGTTTTTTAACCAATACAGACTATGACATGGAGCATTGTGAATTGACAATAGGGGACAATTCTGATAGTGGGAAGCAGATTATTTATACACACAACAAATTTAACATCTTTAATTACACTGGCATTGAAATTAAGCCGTGTCATTTTGAATTATTTACAAAAGGTTTTTCTTTTGTACCAGCTAAACAACCTAGTGTGGAGAAGCTTATGCTTGATGTTAAGCTATTTACAAGAAAACTAAATCTCAAACACATCAATTGTGAAGCTATAAACCAGAATAACAACAATTTTAATGACAATAAAAATAAGTTTGTTAGGCATAGCGTTTGGAATCCACCATTGCAACATGAAATTTTAAATTTTGAACAATGTGTTATGGATAGAATTAGGAGAGAATACAGGACCTATGCTCCCAAAAAAAGCAATTTAAATAAAGAAGAAGAAAAACTATTATATGACTTGAGTAAGAATAGGGAGCTAAGGGTGATGAAGCCTGATAAGGGAGGGGGTGTTGTTTTGATGGAAACTTGGGATTACATCAGAAAAATGAAGGAGATTTTGGACAAGGATGAGAAGTATTGTCTCATTTCTAAAAACGAGATTAATATACAGTACAAAAAGATGGATATTATTTTAGAGGACAATTTATTGACTGGATTAATAGATATGCCACTATATAATTACTTTAATGTGAAAAAACCAGTTATACCGGGTATATTTGGAATACCCAAGGTACACAAATCCACGCTTGATCCACCATTAAGACCCATAGTTGCCTCCCATGGGTCCAAAACTCAACCCATGGCAATATATGTAGATGCCATGACCAAGCCTATATATTCCAAATGGAAACACATTTTAAAGGATTCATGGGATTTTCTAAGTAAAATAGGAAAATGTATGTATTTGGAAAGTGTGTTTTTTATTACTATTGATGTTAAAGAATTATTCTCTGTTATTCCTCAGGACATTGGGATGGAGTGGTTTGAGAAGATATTGCTGGAAATGGATTGGCTCTCACCTTTGGATTTTAGAAATGTTTTATTGAATATGGAACTTGTTTTAAAATATAATTTCATATATTTTGAGGGTGATTATTATCACCAGAAGGAAGGGGTGGCCATGGGGTCAGCTTGTGCCCCTATTTTTGCAAATACCATCATGTTGTACTGGGAAAGGCATTTTATTTTTAATACTGAATATAACCAGCATATAATGGATTACTACAGGTTTTTGGACGACATCTTTATCCTTTGCAAAGGTACAAGGCAGGAAATAGATGTGTTTGTAGGGTACATTAATAGTACAACGTCATTTTTGAAATTTAAACATAATATTGATACTGATGAAACGCATTTTTTGGATATTAGACTTATTAAGGATAGGACTAACAAATGTTACAAATCCCATATATATAGGAAGGAACACTTTTCCAATGCCTATCTGCACTACAACAGTGACCATCCTAAGCAGTTAAAGAAAAATATAGTTAAGGGCCAGATGATTAGGATGGCCAGAATGATTTCAGACAATGTTGAATTTGCTAAGGAGATTACCTTTCTTGAAGGCTTATTTAAGGAAAGAGGGTATCCTATGGATCTTGTTTCTTCAGTGAAAGAATATGTGGTTTTAGGGAGAAACACAAGAAAATATATTCCACTTTTAAATTCAGAAGCTGAGGTTATTGAAAAACCCGTTGAAAATGTTAATACCATGATGGTTGAGGAAATCAAGTATACCCCATACCTAACTACAACCTATTTTTATGGTACAGGGTGGTTTAGAAGAAGTATGAATGAAATTTGGGATATGTTTAAAAACGTGGCCACTAGAACCGAGGTTTTTAAGAATAATTTGAAATTCAGTTTTAGAAGAAATTTTAACATTAAGAATATAGTGGAAAGGAAAGGGACTTATATAGATGGGGCCAGTAGGAAACACGGAACTTTTAAGTGTGGTAGGTGTGCCCAATGTTCATACATTTATGAGAGCAAGGAAGTTAGTATATCTAGTATTCCCTTCAAGTTAATATCCAAACATTATAGTAGTTGTTACACAAAAGGAGTAGTGTATTTAGTGTTTTGTAAAGAATGTGAAAGCTACTATGTTGGAAAAACAGAAAGAAAATTGAAAAATAGAATTTATGAACATATTAGAGATATTAACAGAAGCAATGAGAACAATGCCTTATACAGGCATGTGATGAAATGTGAAAAAGCTGATTTTAAATTCTGGGTTCTTGAGGTGGTGGGACATTTGGAGAAAGGAGGTGATTGGGAAACCAAGGTAGAATACAGAGAAATGATTTGGCAGCTAAAACTGAATGCATGTTGTGACAAAGGTTTAAATGACCACATCTCTATTACCCCAGCACTTAAGTTATTGGCCGCAGATCCCAAAATAACAAAATAATATAATATAATAAAACAAATTAAATAATAAAAGTAAGTCCAATTTTCTGGTATTTTTACCCATACAGTATTTTAACATTTTTATATTTTACAATTGATTATTCATGCACAATATATTTATATTTATATATTTATGTATTTATAATTATTTATTTAGATATTTATATATTTATATCTAAGATTTACCAATACATATTTATTTATTATTTATTTATATATTTATTGTTATGCATTTACAACTATGTACACTATATACTTTTGTATTTATATGTTTTAGTAATTATTTGATGACTCGGTTATTTTGTTGAACATGATGAAATTAATATGGATGACAACAGTCTATTTTAACTGATTCATTACACAAGCATCAATTTTTATATTTATTTTTATTTTTATTTTCATATTTGATTTTCACAAATTTATTAGGTTTCTTATGTATTTTTGACAGATTGCTAGGTTTCCCTGAAAATGATGACTTGGAATTTTAGTAATAGGTCCCTTATGAGTTTGCTTAGGAATACATAGGAATTTCGATTTACCAAGTTAACGCATTGTAAGACTTTGTACTAACATCTTAATGTAAACCTTATTTTAAATTGCAGCCTGTGACTGTTATATATACTTTTTGTTTTTCCTAGGGTTGTTAATTTGCTTAGTTAGGAATTAATACTCAATACTATGTCTTTTTAAATGGACTTTATCCACTAACAATAATTTTCAGTTTTTATGTAGCGCTATGGCTTTAAGGCTGACAGCGTTTAATTTTTATGATTGTCAATTAATGAAAATGGTGAGTGTATAAAAAGCATGGTCGAGTTACATAAATTATTCTGATGAAGTCTCCGTTGTAAGGAGACGAAAGCGCTTAATCGATCCATGCCACTGGTTTTGGACTTTGTTTTTTGTTTGGTGAAGTGATTCTCTGGATTAAAGTATTTGTTATCTCTCGAGTGGTCTGCCTGCTTTTACCAACAGAAGGATAACCTTCACTGTGCCGGAGACTTTTCTGTGTTTAAAAATTATAATGTGTTTACAAAGTAGCAGAAAAAATATTTTGAGACGTAAGCCAACAGTGGAATGGAGAAAGTAGAGGGGCACAAAAATAGGTAAGAAGGAACTGGACTTTACTGAAGAAAATTAAGAAAGGAACCAAGATACTGGAAGAGAATAACTAGGCAGGGAAAAGTCAGAGTGAGATGAGACAAATTAAAAGTTTAGCCTGCAGGTTGGAGACTGCCCTCCCAGTCAGGCATAGAGAAAAGGACAGGGGAGTGTTAAATGAAAGACCAGCTTTGGTTGAGTTTATGGCTGAAACTAGAACAGAAGCCATGGTAAAAAATATATAATGAATAGGGCATATAAAATAATGCATGATAACTATAATAATCAATTAGAAGAAATTAGAAAAGAATGGAAAGGCAATATATAAAGAAACAATGAGAGGATATTTGAAGGCTATTAAGTATGCAACAAAATCTAGAAGGTTTGGGATTTTTGCATGGAAGTGTTTGCATAATTATTTTATACCCCAAGTAGACATTAAGGAATTTTTCCACATGTAGACAGCAATTGCTGGACGTGCAATGGGAAAGAGAGGGGGTACCAACTGGAGCATTTTTTTTTTTGGAATGCAATAAGTTGTTAGTTATTTGAAATTCCCTGCAGAGTACTTTTTTATTTATTATTTATTCATTATTTTTAAACAAGGAAATGATTCTTTGGAGCTGTGACATAGAAATAGAACTGCTTAGAGAGACTAAGGTCCTACAAAGTTTAATACTGTTGGCTGCTAAAAAGTAATTACTAGAAAATGTTAATCAAAAACAAACCTAAGAGTAACATAATTACTGAATATTGTAAAGGAGATAAAAGACTTGGCGGTGGGATCTTTAGCAAAGGGGAGGAGCAAACAACATAGAAACAAATGGAATCTTTAGGAACAATACATACAGAATAATGTTCAAGTGGAGGAGTGATATTTCAGGGAAAGCAATGAAATAATCTATGTAATATTACATTGAATAACACTTGTTGAGACAGAAATCATATTTGTAAAATGCATGAAAAAATCTTTGTAATGGTTTGTTTTCTCCTTTATAAGTGAATGCATACTTATGTCACTTTGTAATATGTGATATTAAAAAAGACATTTAAAAATAAGGATTCCTTTGCCTACTACTCCTGCAGTTGTCTTAATGGCTTTCAAGGTTTCTCCAGTTTCTATTTCTCAGTCATTGAAATTGCCTGCACTGGTGGCAGCCCCAGCAGCCAGTGGGTTCTCCTTTATCCAGCTGAAATCTAGGCCAGGCACACCTAGAGCTGGCTGTTACAGGAAGGCCAAACCCTTCTATGGACCCTTTTTTAGGGTGCAGGTAGTCTTTAATAGCCTTTTCCCCTCACCTTCCATTTCCTGTACTGCCATCCTTAGTTCTTCAGTGCTTCCAGCCAGTGACATCACAGTGTCAGTCTTAATGTTGGGATCTGTCTTGATCAGTTTGATGTTTTATGGGACAGTGTTAATGTCCCCACTTTTGAACGTTCCTTCAATGCTGATGTAGCTGGCATCCATCCCGTTGACACTGATGATGGCCTCAGCTCTGTAGGCAGGTGATGGATTCTCAGGGTCAGTGTTAGTGCTGACCCTTTTGGCATTGGTTTTGGTACCAAGTGACCTGGCCTTGGACTATATGATTACATCAGTACTAATGTAGTTCTGATGGCAGCCCAAACACTAAGGCTTTCGAAGGCCTGCAGGTCCATCCAAGAATCCTCCTGGGTGGTATCTACTTTAGTGGGCATCTTAAAAGAAGCCATAAAGTCAGCATGGGAAAACCATAACACAAAGGAAACCAATTCCATAGAATGCTGACCACATTCTCCAGTTCTCATAGAGAAGTGGGTGGTTTGGGCTTACACTCTCACACCTAATACCTTATTTCTGTAGTGGTCCTAAGAAAGGAACTCTGACTATAAAACTCTTCATTCCTTCTGCAGACAAGAAGTCCATCATGATGTATATGGTTGAAAAGGGAGTTTATTCATGTACTGTGCTTGTTATGCTGGTGATGCACTATGTTACATGCATAGCGGATGATGCTTGAGAGCAGAGCAGATAAACTGCTGTAGATTACAGAAGGGTAGGTATATGGGCCAGTTAAGGATAACGTATTTTCCCAAGCTTCACCTGCCTGTAATATGATGACCCTCACAATGCAAGTCATTTATAACACCACTAAGGGAGATGTCAGACTCATTTAAATTTGGCATAGTCTTTCACCAGTACACATATGGATCCAGCTAATGGACTTTCCTGGGAACAGCAAAGTGATCTTCATGAACAGCCCCTTTTCAGGTCCACCAATAATTTGAAAAGAAGTTAAGAAGTACCCAAAAAACATGCAGAGGACAATAAGTACATTCAGTCCTTTTCGGTGCACCCTCTGTAGGATGCAGAGGAGCCAGCACCATATGTGGTCTTGGTGTAGCACACAGGCTAGACATGGTTGGATAGGGACATTAATATCCAGAGGGTGCAAGATTCTCTTCAAAGCCTAGCCATTACCAACATCCCTGCTCTTGCCTAATGCCCCATCCCATCCTACTAAAACATTTTCAGGGCTGAAGGTATCTACCTCACCACCAAAAAGAGCAATCAGGAAGTCCCAACAGACAAAAAAAGTTAGGAAATTATTCCAGTTTCTTTCTGGTGATCAAAAATACAGATTTAACCTCAGGCCAATTTTTGAGTGAAGTGGCTTAAATACCTTTATTCATAAACAGGCCTTCCAAATGATCATGGTGCAGTTGATCCTTCCTTATTTATTACAAGTTGATTGGATGGGCTTTTTTTCATAAAGGACACTTACTTGCAACAAACCTGCAAGTAAGTCAGCCAAGCCCTGTGACCCAGAAGGTGAAGCAATGAAGCCATGACTGTGACCCAAATAACCCAAGTTCAGATAGAGGCTTGGGTGCATGAAGAGTCAAGTGGGAAATGGTGGGAGAGAGTGGCTTGCCCCAACTTTTGTTTCTTGAAGGGAGTGAATGTTAGGTTTTCCAGTAAAATACTTTGCACCCTTGTAAATCACAAAGGCCATCGACTGGGAAGATGTGAGCTTGACTCACACAAGCCAGAAAAGGTAGCTCTTATAGGTGTATGTACTGGAGCACATGCACATCATGGAAGGGTGTAGGAGGTCCTACTATGATGTGCTTCCCACCTCAGCCTCCAATGAGGTGGAGTTTAGACATTAGGCAGAAGAAGCTCTGATGGCTGCCAGAATGTGGCACCAGTAATCAAATTCTGCCTCACAAGGAATGAAACTTGCCAAGGAGTTAAGGCAGTTCTTATGTTTCTGGGTAGAATCCATGCATTAGTTCTGGATGCACCCATTCTTTTTCACCTCAGCAACTTTGGTGTTACCCAAATGTGTCTGTAGCTGCAGTCCATCAGAGGCTTCTACAAGTTAAGATTTTCCCATATTTGGATGACTGTCTTTTAGCTGCTACAGCAGTTCATGCTCAGGCCCTCTACCAGCAATCCTTTCTCAAGGCAATTCACTCCCTAGGTATGAAAGTCAATCTTCTGGCATCACATTTGAATCCACCTCATTTGCTGACATTCATTGGCTAAGAGATAGATGTAATCATTGTTAAATATATCTGCCTCAAGAATGGATGCTTTCTAAACTGGTCACATTTCTAAGATTATGACTTCCAACACTGCTTTAGCTTATCTGTGCCTAAACATTTCAGAATTGATGGTTGCTGTCATCCAGATGGTGCCTTACTGCCAGACTTCACATGGCAATGCCATAGTAGATAGTCAAGGTGCAACAGTTTCAGAGTTCAAACCCTATGTTCCATTGGATAAGGATATCCAAAACTTCCAAACATCACCTTCACTATTGGGTTGTGTTGGACAGTCTCTCTTGTGGAAACAACTTTCCAGTTGTTCAT
>NC_056732.1:1020927672-1020960172 GCF_019279795.1 Protopterus annectens | reverse complement strand
TTCTAGCAGAATTCACATGGGACTTTTTCCTGCTGTTAAAAAGAATAGACCTCCTTCTATCAGGTACAAAAGTTATCTATTTATCATATTGATAGATCAGCAAGAGCTAGGTCCATGCTCCATAACACACCCACCCACCTTACCCTATCACAAGCACATTTGGTCTGGAGTGTCTTCCCTCTCTCCTCCTGCTGAATCTTTGTCTTTCTTCAGGTCATCTACCAGGGGAGTGGAGAGGCTTGGCACTACAGTACCTTATAACAGGGCAAGGGTGCTTAGCAGCCTGTGAAAATTGTATCTGCATAGTGTTCCTAATGCTTGCTACATTAGTCTTTTTACTGAAGATCATATCTCACAACCTCTTAGAGCAAGAAATCTGGACAAAGCCACAAATAATGGTGGGACAAAGGCCCAAAATAGGGACACCTTTTAAATATCATTCTTACAAACTTAAAAAAGTTGCATTAGCTTGAATTTTCTGAAGGATATTAAGTCTGAAATCAAATGTCTGCCATTATTTTCTGACTTCAGTCCTCAGTGATTTGCTAGAAAACTAAAATTTTATGAGGAACGGACCTAAAATATGAGTCAAAAATCTGGACATTCTGTGAAAATCTGGACATTTGAGAGCTATGCTGAGGATAGATATACTACTTATATTTTCATCCTTATGGTAAATACGTGACTTCTTATGCTGTTACCTGTTCCAAGCAAGAATTTTTAAAACCTCTGCTAGGAGTGTATCCTACTGTAACATTCCTGAAAGGGCTCTGAGATAATTTTAATTGTAGGAATAAGCATCACAATTGTTTGATGTGGTTTGATGCTTAGTCCAGTAACTGTTCTTTATGGGTTTCGCATCATTACATCAAGGCCTCCCATGAAACACCATCTACAGCTTTTATATTTGGAATCCAAAGGCAGTGAAGTAAGAGATGGCGTTGCAGTACTGAGGAACTTTGCTCCTGATGAGACATTAAACTGATGTCCCGTCTGCCTGAATTTGTGGTAACTTGTGGGAATGTTAAATATCCCATGGCACTTATAATAAATCTTAATTTAAGTCAAAATCAAAATTAGTATACAACGTAACTAATTTGCAACAACCTAATGTTCTATACACACATAACTGTATAAAAAGAAATGAGAGGAAATTAAAAGAAAAGTTATAAAAAATCCCCAATTATAATTAATAGGAAAAAAGGGTACAAAGGATTAGTCCAGATATCACTTTAGCTAGCATATCTAAGAGACTCTCACTCACTGATACCCTCTCTGTAGGAGGAATAAAGATGCCTTGTTGAAGCTTCAAGTAGTTTATTCAGTTAAGTAGATAGGCAGACACTAGAGAGGCTTGGCACTGCAGTACAGTGCTTAGCAGCCTGCTTAACTGTGCATTATTCTGTATGCATTGTTCTATTTAGTTCTATGAAAATTGCTCCTTCTCTGTTCTAGAAATCCTACCATCAGTTCTTTTATTTCCATTACAGTGTTCAGATCTTCTATTATTGTTGGTATAGATTTTTATTTCCATTTTCTAGTAATTGCTTCTTTGGCAGCCATTAGCATTAAACTTGGGTTTTAAAAAGGATTGGGAGGGTGGCCTAATGGTTAAGGTGTTTGCCTTACAAACACGAGGTGCAGGGTTTGACTCTCACAAGGGATAATTGACTAGGCTTAAAATGGCTCGTAAGGGCAGTTAGCCTAGTACTAACCTATGAACTTAGCATATAGCATTAAAGTCAGTACAATATCTAATTCATATCCCATCTCAAAATAACAATGTCCTTAGTTATTAACATTTGTTCCATCAACATTTCTGTCAAAATATTTTGTAGGGAATTTTGAGAGAGTTTATCTGTTATAGCTGAGTGAAGAATAGTATCAAAGACTTTGGCCAGGTCAAGGTAGGTGTGTGCACTGTCTTCCCCTTGTCCATGTCTCTGCTGACTGTCTCAAAGAAGTCGACCAAATTTAACAGGTATGACCTCCCCTTGACAAAACTTAACTGTGTGGGATTGAGTGTTCGGAGGTTGTCTATGTCCTTGTTAATGAGGTCCATGATAATCCATTCCATGGCCTTGCAGACCAGGCTAGTTAGGCTGATGAGTTTATAATTTCCTGGATCGGTTGACACTCCACCTTTGTGCAAAGGGATGCCAGTGGCTGTCCTCCACTTGGCTGGAAAGAAGCTGGTATTCAGGCTTTGATTAAATAGGGTGCATAATAGGTTCATAGGTTGATACTAGGCTATCACCCTAGGGCCTATACAAGTTTAGCCGTAATAATTCCCTGGATATTTCTTCCCACAATATTTACTTCTCTGGACCCCTGTGTAGCAGAGTGACTGATGTGATCTCCAAGGTGAATTTCCTATCTCCCATTCAATTGTCAAGGTTCCTTTTGAAGAGGGCAAAGGAGGTGCTCTGCTTGACATGTATGGGCAGTCTATTGCAGAGTATGGGGAGTCTCTGGGTCAGGAACCTATCCCTCCAGCATGTTTTGTTCATTGTGATGACAAGGTTTAGATCCTTGGAGCATCTGGCTTTTATGGATTGGGATTTCTTTAAGTGGAGCATGTCCAACAGCTCAAGGTTTGACATGGCCTTGTATGTTAAGCAGAGATTACCTCTGAGTAGACGATATGCCACAGAGTATAGTTGGAGTTTTTTAGATGGTCAGCATAGGGCATCTGCTTTAGGCCTGTGATTCTTTTAGTGAGGTGTTTCTCTGGCCTTTCCAGTTGTTGCAGATGTCTTGTGAGGTACATACCAAATGGGGCATTGTACTCTATAATGGGTCTAATGAGGGATGAGTACAGTGGGACAATGACCTCCTTTTTTCTGGATGAAAAGCACTTAGTGATGAGGTGTGCCACATAGAAGGTTTTCCTGACTGTTGTGGTGATGTGGTTATTGAAGGTGAGACCACTGTCCACCTGTGTTCCTAAGTCTCTCATCACACTTTCGGTGTTTAGTGTACTGCCACCTATGTGGTAATTCACGGGTACATGTTTTTTCCCAAAGGGGATAATTATACATTTCTTGGCATTTAGCTTGAACCCATGGCTCTGGCATCAAGCATCTGTTTCTGTAAGGCCCTTTTGTAGAATATCCACATCATTTGGGGATTCAGTAATGGCTCCCAGTTTGCAGTCATCTGTGAACTTTGTTAGTCAGAGTCCCTTAGTGTTGGTCTGTACTTCAGAGAAGTAGATGCTAAACAAGAGTGGTCCCAGGACTGAACCGTGAGGTGCTCCACTTGTCACCTGTCTGGAGCTGGATTTGGAGTCGGCTACTTTTACAGTCTGGGTTCTGTCAATAAGCCAGTTGGCAACCCATTGAGTGACATAGGGATTTATGCCCAGCTTAGTAAGTTTATCTATGATTCCAGAGTGGGGGATGGTACCAAAGGCATTGGCGAGGTCCAGATAGGCTGTGTGGACCTCCTTACCTTTGTCCACAGCTCTGGAGACTGATATGAAGAAGTCAATCAGGTTCAGGAGACAAGATCGATACTTCACAAACCCAAACTGGGTGGGGTCAAGTGTTTAAAGGTTGCCAATGTCTTTGTTTATAAGTTCCATGGTAATGCGTTCTATGCCCTTGCAGATCAGGCTCGTTAGACTGATGGGACAGTAGTTCCCAGGATCCAAGGTGGATCCCCCTTTGTGGAGTGGGATAACTGTAGCTGTGCGCCACTCAGTGGGCACGAAGCCTGAGGTGAGGCTATGATTAAACATGACACTTAGGTGAGGTGCCAGTTAATTTTGTAGTTCATGTAGTACACAGCCCAGGATGTCATCTGGTCCCATGAATGCTATATTCTTAGCTTTGGAGAGTGCAGTTTCTACCTGTGTGGCCGTGATTACCAGAATTTGGCAATCTTTTGGTATTGAGATGGGCCCTTTAAGGGGTGAGAGGGGGGTGAATGTGGCACTAAATCGATCTGCCAGGATATTGGCAATATCCTTGGGATCAGTATATTTAATGCCATTCTGTTGTAGCTCAGAGCAGATCTGAGCATTATCAATTAGATTCTTGACATAACTATAGAATGCCTTGTGGTTGTCTTTGGAATCTTTAGCAATTTGATTTTCATAACTTGCTTTGGAGGATTTTATGAGGGATCTCAGCTTCTTACTGAGGCTGGTAAGGGAGTTTTTTAGTGCTGCAAGTTCCTGCATGAGTTCATGTAAGAAGCAGCTTGGGATGTTATTGGTTCCCATGGAGGCTGTATTTTTTGCCTTTGAGAGGGCAGTGATGACTTGCTCCCTAGAGATAAGGGGAGGTGGCAGGTGCTAGGGATGTCCTGATTTACTGATGAGGAGATAGAGGGGTGAAGTTTTTGCTGAACCTGTCTGCTAGCAGGTTGGCTATATCTACGGTGTTTGTGTATGTGGTGTCCTTGGATCACCAGTTCTGAGCAGATTGGAGTGCTTCCTTTGAGACTGAGGTCATATGTGAAGAAGGCCTTATGATTGTGTTTAGTAGATGTGGCCAGTTTGGACTCGAAGTGTGCTTTGGAGGATTTCACTAGTGTTCTTATTTGCTTGCTCAGGCTAAGGAGAGATAGCTTGCAATTAGACACCTGCTCCTTCTTGGTCCTTGACAGTAATTTTTACCCTTTTATTATAGAGTTTATTTATTGCAGATGTCCACCAGACAGGTTTACACTTCTTTGAGGAGGAGGATTTTGTCCTGTCTGGTATTCCTGATTCCATGCACCTACATAAATGCTTGCATAGTACTTTGGTGTAGGTTTAGGCATTTGTACCAGTTCCTATGAAGGGGGAGTGGGGCTGTGAAGCTGTTTATACCTTCCCTCAGGAGGTTGTAATCAGCTTTGGAGAAACGTTTATCTTTGACCCTAGCTGGGGGGGGGGGGGGTGTCGGGGAGATGGTGACTTCGAAAGTGACCGTTTTGTGGTTGGATCTTACCAGGGAGGATGTCACTGTATGAATACCTGCAGTGGTTACTCATGTTGGTTAATACCAAGTCCAGGATATTATCACCTCTTGTGGGGGTTGCGACCAGCTGGTCCAAGGCATTTGCACTGTCAAAATCAAGGAATCTCTGGGCCTTTGTGTTTTGGCAAGAGTAGTTCTTTCAATCTATGGTTGGACAGTTAAAGTCACCCAGGATCAGGGTAAATGGTTGAATCTTGATAGATTCGAAGAGGCCCAGATAGGTGGAGTGGACATCTTAAGTCAAAGTTGGGGGCCTGTAGCTAGCTATGGTTTGCATAGGGGTCTTGTCAACAGTTAACTGCACCTGGAGTGTGTCCTGTGCATCATACAGTTCGACCAGCCTGGAGGTGTGTATGTCTTTAATATATATATATTAAAACTCCATCTCCTTTTGCTTTACTGCCCAAAGTTTGGGGTCTGAATGTATGATATGATGAGTAACCTGGTATAGCTGGGGTGCTCTCTGCAGTTTTGAACCAGGTTTCTGTGACTGCACAAATGTCTGCATCTTCCAGGGTTAAGAATGTTGTTTCATGTTTAGACTCCTACAGTTTAGCAGCATGACCTTTAATTTCTGTTTTGATGTCTTGCTATGTCTTGTTTTCAATTGTTTAAGCCAAGATATGATGTTAGCTGTGCTGAGCATACGTCTCAAATGAGCAGAATATTGCAGAATGTCTCTGACTGGGTTTTCTTGCACACATGGAACTTTAACACAATACTGATGCATATTTCATACATGACTCTCATGTACACATCACAAGCTATCTCCATAATCTACTCCCAATACTGTCATAATTCCACCCTCTCTTTATCACTCTCAAGATAGTTTCAGGAATAAGCCTTTGCTCCCTTATAACCTGCACTATATACCTTTCCTACATTTTTTTATACTGCATTTTCTTCAGAATGTGTCTGTGTGCATCTATGCTAAAGAAAGTGTGATGCACCTCTTCTGTGAGGAACATTACAATCCTCATTCCTAATTTCTTATTCATAGATAATTTTCAGCTGATTCATATCATTCGCTAACTTCCTCCCCTACATACCAAAGATAAGCACGTTACCTATACACATACTGCTGACAGTCAAAACATTAACAAAAACAACAGTGCACTCTCATGACCCAACAGTGACAAAATAAGTATGGCCACAAAATGAAAACTACATCCTGAGCAGTTTAATCTATCTATCTATCTATCTATCTATCTATCTATCTATCTATCTATCTGTCTGTCTGTCTGTCTATCTATCTATCTATCTATCTATCTATCTATCTATCTATCTATCTATCTATCTTTAATTTAGTACTCAGCAGCAAAATAAATTGATTTTATCCTACCAGAACTCACACTATTCGTGAATTCCCAAACACCTTTCACTACGGTATGGAAGAAGCCACACAGTCTCATCAACATCACTATTAACTGAACTTCTTTCTGAACTTAGATAAGAGTCATTCATGTAGGAGTTTAGAACTCCAAAGTTAGAAGTTAAACCAACAACTTGGACATCAGTGCTATCACTAAACAAACTGAAAAAACATCCAGTCCTCAGAATCACTCTTACCCACTGAACTGACAGCCTTAGTGGAATCCTTTACATGACATCAAAGGTCAAAGGACATTCCACAGAGAATTATATGGAGGTGGAGCATCTCACAATGAAAAATATTAGTGAAAAAGGGAAAAATAACTGCAAACTCTGAAACAATTATGGAGAAACCACACAAAGAAGCATTACAACAATAAGACAACCATGAAGGTAAAAATAGTGACAAATCGCTTTAAGTTGACTATTTTTGTTTGCTCATCAAAAGGTTGACCTTAATAAGCCTAGACAGTTTACTAAATCCAGTCAAAGTCACACAACCCATTTAGTCTCTATATCTCCATTAATTCTAAAAAAAAATATATATCCAAAGTGCACACTCTACCCAGGAATGCTGCTCAGATCCACACCCTTTGCATTATATGACCAACTTAATCTATCTTAAATCAGCAAACAGTAACATATAATAAATAATAAATATGAAACTATAACCATGTTAATTTTCTAAAACTAGCTGCTCCCACATTCTGTAAGGCAGTTACTACTCTCATAAACCACTACATACACGACAGGATCTTTGTTTATCACTCCAATGATGTCTGTAGTTTGTAGTCTCCTATATAAAAGTGGGTCCTCCAATGATGCTAGTAATTTAGGTTTATTGCTTTACTATGCCACTTCCAAACTACTGCAAAAATGTGTTCATATCCAATGGAGAGCACTTTATTGACAGTAGTCACCGAAAGACAACATGATTTTAAGAACAAAAAACAGGAGTGCTGAAGCTCAGAGAGAAGCCACGAACTTACTTAGGCCAAATACAAATTTATTACTATTCAACTGCAAAAACACGTAAACACATTAACGCTTTGTATCACACCATGCGTTTTCATCCTAATTAAATGGGTCATCCTCCCCACTCTTCTTTTTTTTTCTTTTTCTGTTTTCACTTGCCCTTCCTCTTGTCTTTCCTCTTCTTCATCTGTTATATATATATATATATATATATATATATATATATATATATATATATAAAATGTTTTTGTTCTGGCTACTTCCCTCTTCTTTATTTCCTCGTTCTCCTGTTAGTATGGTTCTTCTGCATCTAGTTGTTTCCTTTTCTACTTGCTGTTCTACAGGGCTGCAGTATTCATTTATAATGTTCAACAGAGGAACTTCTTTGCTCATAGTACAAAATGATTTAGCTCTTTTTAGTTTACAGGCGATGCAGTACTGCTGACATTTATTTCAGAATTGTTTGAAATGAAGCTATATTTGAAGTGTGTCTCTGTCTGGATTCATAGATGAATGCTGTACCCTTCTGCAGCACAAATATTTAGGAGGTCACTGCACATGACAACTCACAGCTAAGAAGACGTATGTTATACATTATCTCTGAATACCCAGACTTTCATGTGCCCACTATTTATTTATTGATTTATTGATATTTGTTAATCAGGTAGGTATACTAGTCCAACTAGTCCAAGGACCTTTTTCAACTATGATCCAGGCCGAGAAGGCAAGACATTGTGTAAATGCACCACTGGTAAAAATACATAATCAGCTTATACGAATCTACATAATACAAGACATAAAACAAAGATAACAAATTATAAAGAGAGGTACTTCATTATAAATACACCACATAACATTAAACATCTACAATAAGACTATGTCCAGCACAGAAAAAAGGTAATTACATTATACAGAACATAGGATTTACAGACAAGTTAAAGTGATTAGGAAGTTAATGTAATACTGTAAAGCAAAATATCATCTGCTTTGAGTATTTGCATTATGAAAGGGGTAATTGACTCAGGCCTTTGTTATGAAGGCTTAACCTGGATCCTTTCTATAGTTGCATTAACTTTCTTCAATAAGATGTTTTTAAAGTTGAAACCTTTGAGGTCAGACTCTGATCAAATGGGTTTGGCATGCTGGTGCAATTTTAATAAGGCACTTTTAGCAGTGGCTATTTTGAGTGGGGTTTTACTATATGGAGAATTCCACTTGATCTAAGTGATTGGGTTGGTTCTCTAATAGACGGTAAGCTTTTTAATGGAGGAAATTAGCTTTCAAAGAGCAGCTTGAAAGCGAGTTTTGCTAGTAGGAAAGTGCACCGGGTGGCTATTGGTAGTCATTTGGCTCTTTGAAGTATAGTGCAATGATGTTCATTTGAATTTACACGTGTGTGTGTGTGTGTGTGTGTGTGTGTGTGTGTGTGTGTGTGTGTGTGTGTGTGTGTGTGTGTGCAGCTAGATAGATAGATAGATAGATAGATAGATAGATAGATAGATAGATAGATAGATATCACAGATAGATAGACAGATATCAGTATTTTGGTTTCAGTTGCTTAACTCAAGCAGATGTTTCAAGCAAAGAGAGAGAGAGAGTGTTAGAAAAATGTGTATTTGAATATATGAGAAATGCTAGTTTAAAAGCAAAATAGTATATAATGCATTTTATTCTATTAATCATATAACAGAAAGGATTAATTCATGTGTAAATGTAAGTAGTTTTGAAACTGCAGTGTGGCTTGAAGCAAGCTGACATTCGACCCTGGCAGATGCTAGCTTAGCAAGTTTTAATGTTTATGCTTTTCACAAGTGATTATCTGCTGGGTCAGGAAATTAAATGTGTGAAATAATGAAATCTTCTGCTCTTTCCTGCTGGGATGATTTGGCCTTGTATATGTGTTACTAAGATAGCATGCAGCTGGTGGGAAAGTGTAACAGTGAACAAAGATGTGTATTAGAAGATTGAATCCACCATTGTATTCGAACTGATATGAAACCTTGAAGAAGTAACTTTATAGAAAGACATTATGTCTGACCAGGTGGATAGCAAGGCTGTATTGTTACCAGAGGAAAACTTTTTTAAAATATACAGCATCAGCAGTTTTTATGAATAGAGGACTGTAAGCTAAAGTGATGTAGGTGCCCTGTGACATACCACGTCAGTAAGGTGGGCACAGCTTGAATGTTAGAACTATATAAAATTGTGTGCTTCCTGTTTCATGTTAGACAAAATTCTGTACTTGTACGTTTTTTGCCTCCTGGCGTACACTAGTAAACTTTTGAACCTGAACCTCCAGTGTATTGAATTCTTAATTTTATTTAACAGTTTGGTCCTTCGGACCAGAATTCCCTCAGACAGCTGCAGATCACAGTCTACCGGTGGTCGAATACTGTGCAGGAGAAGTTACCGAAACGGTTCTTCTTGGGTGAAAAGACCTCTGAAGTGTCGTTTAAAGAGGCTGGTCACTTTCTGATCTGTGGCCGAAGAGCGGATCTTGGACAGTTCAATACCGGAGGCTCAGGTAGGAAGAATTTGCCTTTTTTCTGTTTTAGATCAGGGACTAGGTTACAGTATATTGTTGTCAAGATTTGTTTTTCAGATCAGGGACAAAAGGAAGTACTGTATATTTGGTCATAGATCAGGGTAACAGAATAAGGTAGGCAGGTATTCTAGATAAACTGTGAACAGGAACTGAACTTCTGATATCACGTGATAAAAAGGGTTACGTAACATTTTCTTACCATGGGAACTCAGTTCACTAAAACATCGCGAGATCCGCCCCTAACTGAAGACGCAAAATACATGCAATTACAACGTTCTGATAACGTTAGGTATTATACGAAATGGGTTAACAAATATAAATTTGATGGTAAACTAGATAAAACCTCACTAGTTAAACTCCTTAAGCAACTTAAATCTGATGCGGGAGGTCAGGCAAAAAAGCAACACCAATTAGGCATTCTTCAGGCACACAGGTGGATTGAGGAAGCAAATCGTAGGGAACAGAAGCTTAAAAATTCGAAAACATTATTTTTAGACAAAGAAGATAATAACTTAGTAATAGCAACAGCTCCTCCTCCTCCCTTGCCCCTCCCTTACCCTTTTCAGGATATGAAGCGAGTGGACAGGCTGGCCCGCCACCGCGTTATCCTGAAGTCTCAGCAAGACCACAACCGTTTGTTAGAGATCCTATTGAAACTAGGTCCCGGACACGTAAAATACATAGGGACGCACAATCATATCAAATAGAGAGAAACCTACAGGATAAGAGTGAGGAAGAAATATGTCCACTTATAGAGGTTCCAAATCCTCAGGCAGGACAGGAAGGGCAAAACCCAACACTCTTAGTATATAGACCATGGACACCAGAGGATATCCGGAAAGCTACTGAGGGAATCCACCATCCGAAAGTTAATTTTACGAAATTTTTAGAAGATTTACAAGGCATGAGGTTGAGTTACCACTTGAATGGGGAAGAAGTAGAAAAAGTAGTAAGACAAATTATAGGTCCAGATTGGCACATGATTTGTGGCACCTGGAATCCTCGTAATGCAGAGCTAAAACCACTCCCACATAGTGACGCAGAGTTAGACAACAGAGTGAAAGGTCTTACGGACCAAATCTCTGAAAAATGGAAACCTAGAGCAGTCTGGACTTGCATCAATCAATGCATACAACAAGAAAATGAGACAATAGATGGGTACTATGCTAGATTATTAGAATGTTTTAATAATCATAGCGGTATGTCGGTTCCTGAGAACCAAACAAATGATTCCCCGTATGAACAACAATTGAAAAATGCATTTTTGAAAGGTTGCATTGCACCTATTAGTAGCTTCATTATGAAGCATATGATAGACCATCGAACAGGGAGGCTACAAGCCTTACTTGAATACGCTAGGCATGCTGAAAGACATTTTAATAGCAAAAAGAAAAAGAAGGCGCAAGTCTTCACTGCTGAAGACGGAGCTGAAGTATTTGTGTTACAATCAGGGAAGAAGGGCAAGAAGAATGCCCAGGGAAATAAACAGTCTGACAAATGATCAGAAGATTTTGAAGAGAGAAAAAAGAGAGGTGAATGCTTTAAATTCGGGAAAAAGGGACATCTAGCAAGGGATTGTAAGCAGAACAAAAAGGTAATTACAGAAGATAAGGGAGATGAGGACTGACTATATGATAGTGAAGATACATCATGCGAAAGTCAGAAATCATCAGGAAAAGTTAAAAAACAAAAAACAAATGTAAATATGATAGAAGGAATAGCGGAAGTGCAAATAGATATGGAGGATGAAGAAAGTGAAATTTTGGACTTAGCACTATTGAGCTTAGAGCTCTACTTAGCAGATACGAAACCGGAAGTTACACTTCTGGTGGAGGGAAGGGAAGTCAACTTCCTGTGTGACTCAGGAGCATCACGGACCCTGATACACCCCTCCAAGTTACCAGAACATTCTGAATCACTTGATTATATACTAGTAAAAGCAGCAAATGGACAGCTATACAGGGAACCGCTTTCCCATGATATAGCAATAACTGACCCTGTTTCAGGTATGACTCAGAGAAGTAAAAATTGTTGTTTCTGCAAAGTGTCCAGTAAACCTATTGGGCAGGGACCTTATGCAGATATTTGGCATAGCAGTAATTCCAACTGTACAAGGTATGGATGCGCAGAGACAAATGGATACCTTTGTAGTGCGATCGGAGGGTGAAACTTTTTACTGGTGCAGCCAGGACCTAGTCATGACTGGTCCAGGGGCAGTAACCGAGGAAATGATGAACGTAGCCATCAGTAAAGCCCCCTCCCTCGACACTGATCGACAGCATTTGTTACACTGTACTCTATACTACTGTACTACACCAGGACCTGATAGAGAGTATGAGCAAGAATTGTTCAGAAATCGTGCAACTAGACTAGTATTGCGTACTTTGTACTGGGATACTGAGGGGAACAGTGTAGTTAGCTGTTCATTACCTCAAGAATTCCTTGCATTATATAGATCAAATCGATTACCACATGTTAGCTTGACAAAGAATAAGAATGTAAAATGGGCAGACTTAGGAGAAAAAGTAACAAGATGGGAGAAACAGACTGATTTAGAACTGTTAGAACAAGGGATACAGGAACAAAAATTGAATTGGTTGACACAGACACATCCAGCTGTACACTTGCAATCTAGCGAGGACAGCTGATTAGCATTTTTATTAGAAGAAGAAGAAAAAGCCTTATGTGAAATTCCAACAACTCTTTGGTCAACAGACAAGTCAGATGTAGGACTTATTCGAACAGCAGGACCAGTTACAATTACCCCGAAGTCAGCATTTAGACCACAGAAAAGACAATACCCTTTGAGAAAGGATGCAGAAATAGGAATCAAGCCTATAACAGCAGCATTACTCAAAGAAGGAGTACTGGTAGAATCTCCTGATTCACCATGTAATACACCCCTATTTCCTGTTAAGAAAGCAAACGGGGAATGGCGGATGGTTCAAGATTTACAAGCTGTAAATAATGCAGTAATACCTAGAGCACCTACGGTGCCAGACCCACATACTTTGTTAAACGATTTACAACCACAACAGAAGTATTTCTGCTTTCTTCTCGATACCTATACATCCTGATAGTCAATATTGGTTTGCATTTACATTTCAGGGTAAAAGGTATACCTATATTTGACTACCACAGGGATATTGTGAGAGCCCAACAATATTTGCACAAGAAATGGCTAGCAACCTGGCAGGGTTTACCCCACCGGGAGGTAGTCAGATTCTACTTTATGTAGATGACATCTTGCTAGCAGCCCCCACCCAGCAACAATGCAGGGAGGATACTGTAGAGTTATTGAAATTTTTAGCAACACAAGGACACAAAGTAAACAAAAGTAAGTTACAACTTTGGAGAAAACAAGTTAGATACATAGGATATGTAATATCCAATGAAGGTAGAATACTAGACGAGGAAAGAAAAACAGCAATTTTGCAAGCACCTAAACCAGCAACCAAGAAGGAAATGATGTCTTTCTTGGGTACAACTAATTTCTGTCGGAGCTGGATACCAAATTATGCTTTGGAATCTGCTCCACTGACTGACTTGATATATAAGACACCAATGGCAGCACAAGATATTTTACAATGGACACCTGAAGCAGAAACGGCTTTCTGCAGGTTGAAGCAGTTGATAACTTCTTCATTAGTTTTAGGACTCCCAAATTATCACAAACGGTTCTTTCAGACCATAGATTGCAAGCAAGGATATATGACGTCAATATTGACGCAACAACATGGGGACAAGCAACGCCCCATAGCCTATTATTCATCGCAGTTAGACCCAGTGGCGCGATCTTTGCCTCACTGTGTACAAGCAGTAGTTGCAGCTGTAATGGCAGTACAGGCTTCAGCCTCAGTGGTGTTATTCCACCCTCTCACATTGAGAGTGCCTCATGCAGTTGCAATAATTTTACTGCAAGAAAAAGTGGCATATCTTTCTCCTGCTAGACATCTTTCATGTATGACTATACTGCTGAGCCAACCTCATATGACAATTCAGCGATGTACGACATTAAATCCATCAACATTACTTCCAACTCCTGTGGATGGCACACCACACAGCTGCCTGCAGGAAATTGAACAGCTAGCCTTGCCTAGACAAGATCTCACGGATATACCCTTGGATAATGCTGAGGTGACATATTACGTGGACGGCTCATGCAGAAGGGGCCCTACAGGAAATAATCTAGTAGGGTATGCAGTAGTTACAGACACTGAAATTTTAGAAGCCCAATCCTTACCACATAACTTATCTGCACAAGCAGCAGAATTGATAGCTTTGACGCGGGCATGTACTTTAGCAAAAAACAAGTGTGTAAACATATATACTGATAGTATGCTTTTTCTATAGCACATGTATTTGCACAACAATGGAAAAATAGAGGAATGATAACATCTAGTGGAAAACCTATTAATCATGCACAATTTATTTTGGAATTGTTAGAATCTATTCAGTTACCTACCAAAGTAGCTATTTGTAAATGTGTAGCTCATACGAAACAACAGGATAAGATTTCAAAAGGCAATGCGCGAGCTGATGCAGCTGCAAAGCAAGCAGCCTCAGACTCAGAAACTTTACTTTTGAATTAGGAATTACAACCCTCTGAGATTTTAGATTTAGACATGCTAAAAACAATGCAGACGCTTACTACAAAAGCAGAAAAACAAAAATTGGAAAAACGAGGTGCAATTCTTGAAAACGGACTGTACATTTCCAAAGAGAGAAAACCGATATTGCCGTCTAATTTATTTAGATATGCAGCTTTGTTGAGCCATGGGCAGTGCCATGTCTCAATAGGGGGGATGGTACAGTTAGTAAACTGAATATTCCAAACATATGGATACACAAACTACACAAAAAAGATTTGTGCAGCTTGTCATACTTGTAACAAGCACCATGCACAAGGGGCATTTAAAACCAAGCAAGGAAGTTTTCCTATACCACCATATCCATTCCATACTATTTGTATGGATTTCATAGAATTGAGTAAGTGTGAAGGGAAGAAATACTGTTTAGTTATTGTAGATATGTTTTCCAAATGGGTGGAAGCTTTTCCAACTAAAAATCCGGATGCAGCAACAGTGGCAAAAGCCCTGATAAAAGAAGTAATCCCTAGATTTGGCATTCCGAAAAGGATTTATAGTGACAACGGCACTCATTTTGTGAACCAGACAATTCAGCAACTTGGGAGATTTTTTTGGTATCTCCTTAAAGAACCATTGTGCCTACCACCCACAGTCAGCAGGACTGGTGGAAAGGTACAATGGTACCCTCAAGAATAAACTTAGGAAGTTAGTTGAGGAGACCCAAAAGAATTGGATACACTGTCTGCCTTTAGCACTGCTGAGAATGAGAACAGTTCCAAATGTGAAGGGTTTGACTCCCTTTGAAATGATTTTTGGGAGAGCATATTATGTGCCTCAGTGGAAAGCTCTCATGCCTGCAGAGCAAGAGGCTGACAGTTCATTAGCTAGTTATATGAGGAAACTGTTAACAAATAAATCTGTTTTGCAGTTTAACTCTTTTTCAGATAAGGAACAGACCAGACTGGTAGAAGCAGTCTTGGCCCCCGGGACGTGGGTGTGGCTGAAAGTGACGAAGAGGAAGAATTGGGTGAGTCCAAAGTGGGAAGGACTGTACCAGGTTCTGTTGGCAATGTCTACTGCAGTCAGAGTGGCTGAGAGGACGTCCTGGGTTCATTTGACACACTGCAAACCGATAAAGAACTTTCAATTTGATAAAAATTTTGTGACTGATACACAGCAGGACCAAGATGGCCAAAAACAAAGCAAATAGAAATTTAGATCAACCCCAGAGATGTTGCATAATCATTTTGTTGAGTATACATTTATTGACTGTAATTGTGACAATTTTCCCCTTGTTGTGGTTTATCCTACACACAACCACACAAGTGAAAGTGGGAAGGCATGACGAAACGTCTATAGACTGGCATCCAAATTTTAACACATACCTAGCCATGAAGTGTGTATATGCAGAGACTATGAACATTTCAAATTGCTGGGTTTGTACAGCTATACCAACAGCATATGGAGGACTGATAATGTCTGCTGTCCCTTTGGGGATAAATGAGACTTGGGAGAATTTACTCTTCGATACGGGAACTGTGAGATCACAAGACAAAATAGCTTTATTTTTACCTGTTACACAAAAAGGAATTGTATGTTTTTACAAAAATGATACTCTCCAGGTGGGCTGGAGCAATTGTAATGTAACCATATCTTATCGGTGTTATATTAAGATTAGTAATGGCAATACTTTTTGCAATACTAATTATGACTCGTATTTGAACTCACTGAAAACAACCATCAATGACATTCGCAAGAATCCTGTTTTGTTTAAACAATTGTCAGTTATAGATCAAAAAATGTTTCATGCAGGGTTAATGCGTATTAGTACTAAAGTAGAAAACTGTTATTTTATTTGTGGGAGAAAAGCATATAAATGGTTACATGAGAATTGGTCTGGCAGTTGTTTTTTGGGTTATCTGGTTAGGGCAATAAGACATACTGCAGAATTGCCTTTGAGTAAGATACGAAACGTGAGAGAAGCAGCTTGAAAACCCAAAGGTCCAGTTGAAAAACCTGTAAATCTAGTTGGAAGGATCGAAGCTGGCTGGAAAGACCATAATAGTGTGAAAGACAAAAGTAAATTGACACATATGGACTTAAGTGACAGCGTTAAATCTTGGGCAGGAATATTCCCAGCCTATGGAGCAGTCAAATCGATCTGGGAGCTGAGGAAGTTGTCGAAACTTCTCGAAGTAATGAGTAATGCAACTTTTTCTGCCCTAGTACTGGTATCTGATGAACTGAATGCAATGAGAACTGTTGTGCTACAAAATCGAATGGCTCTTGACTTCACCCTAGCGGTGAGAGGTGGTACGTGCGCGCTTATCAAAGAAGAATGCTGTGCATATATACCAGACAACAGGCATGAAATTAATAATCACCTAGAGGTAATTCAGCAAGTATCAGCCATGACTGAACCAGGCCCAAACCCACTGACAGACTTTTTCCAGAATCTATTTGGGGGGTGGGGTTCCATCCTAATGAATATTCTGATTGCCATTTGTGTGGGTATACTCCTAATAGGAGCATGTGTTTGCTGTGGAATTCCCTGCATGAAAAGACTAATCAAAGATTTCATTGATGTATCTGTTATTGAAACTTTGTACCAAGATATTGAGATTGAAAAGTTGATCTCAGATGACATTTTTTCTGAAGTATAGATTGAATGACTCACCTAGCTGAAAATCCTAAGTGGAAGAGGTTGGGAGATGAAATGACACTATGCATACTTCAAAATAGAATAAAAAGTATTAATAGGGGGGAAAATGTTAGAAAAGTGTGTATTTGAATATATGAGAAATGCTAGTTTAAAAGCAAAATAGTATATAATGCATTTTATTCTATTAATCATATAACAGAAAGGATTAATTCATGTGTAAATGTAAGTAGTTTTGAAACTGCAGTGTGGCTTGAAGCAAGCTGACCTTCGACCCTGGCAGATGCTAGCTTAGCAAATTTTAATGTTTATGCTTTTCACAAGTGATTATCTGCTGGGTCAGGAAATTAAATGTGTGAAATAATGAAATCTTCTGCTCTTTCCTGCTGGGATGATTTGGCCTTGTATATGTGTTACTAAGATAGCATGCAGCTGGTGGGAAAGTGTAACAGTGAACAAAGATGTGTATTAGAAGATTGAATCCACCATTGTATTCGAACTGATATGAAACCTTGAAGAAGCAAATTTATAGAAAGACATTATGTCTGACCAGGTGGATAGCAAGGCCGTATTGTTACCAGAGGAAAACTTTTTTAAAATATACAGCATCAGCAGTTTTTATGAATAGAGGACTGTAAGCTAAAGTGATGTAGGTGCCCTGTGACATACCACGTCAGTAAGGTGGGCACAGCTTGAATGTTAGAACTATATAAAATTGTGTTCTTCCTGTTTCATGTTAGACAAAATTCTGTACTTGTACGTTTTTTGCCTCCTGGCGTACACTAGTAAACTTTTGAACCTGAACCTCCAGTGTATTGAATTCTTAATTTTATTTAACAGAGAGAAAGAGAGGTAATGATAGGAAGAGCATATTCCATTCTGGAGAGTATCATGTTAATACCAATAGTGCGCTTGGCTTCTGTAATGAACAAATAGCATATTCTATAGAAGATGGAGCAGTGGTGCAGCGGTAGCATTGGCACCTTACAGGAAGAGGTTCTCTGGTTCGATTCTTGGCTGGGGTGCCTTCTGTGTGGAGTCTGCATGTCCTCCTTCATTCATATGAGTTTCCAATGGGTGTTCTGGTTTCCTCCCACGTTACAAAGACATGCATCTGGATCATTTCTCCCAGGGCTTCTGCTGAAAACTGGCTTTGTTCTAAGAAGGACTTTCCCAGTAAACAAATGTCAAATAAATAATTAACTAAATAAATAAAAATTTTGGTATAAGGTATAATGCCAAATGTACTGCACTCATACAGACAGGGAAAAAAGCTTTGCAGAGAAAATATTTTTTCCTATTCATATACATAAAAGTTTCATTAAAAAAAAGACACAGAAATGTCATTATTCCACATTTCTGTCCCATATTTAACCTGAGTACCAACTATCCACATCTTTATATGTTTGCTATCAAACTACCTTTTGAACTTATTTAGTGCCATTATAGAGCATGTATTTCTAAGACCAACTATGTTATCCTGCATTGCTAGCTTGTATCTGCTGCCATATAAATGGTCTAGTAAGAGTGTTGATTAGCTTATTCTGTTTTATTAATGTCATAATAAAAATACTGTTTTACTTTAACCAGCTCATCATCATAATCTTAGATTATAATGTAGTACAATTTGTCCATATCTGGCACAGTTTTACCCAATAATGTGAATTTTATTTTTGTCTGAGTAGCAGCAATTGTTAACACAGTCAGATGATTTGCATATAACAGCCTACCACATGTAGTTTCCTGTACCAGGGAAAAAAAAACTTTCATGTTTCAAGATATTTATTACACAAGAAGTACACAAAGCAAGGCTGGAGACAACGGTCTGTCCTGGTTCACATCTCTTTATTATCTAATGCTTAGACTGAATTGCCCTTTGTTATTAAATTTTCGCTTTAAACAGTTAATTTAGTAATAAAAATATTAAAATTACTATTAAAGATTTTGAAATTCTTTTTCCTTGCATAATGCACTGACATTTCAGCTGAAAACCTGTGAAGATTTACAATTATGTACAAAATTCTCATTCAAATGCAACAAAATATAAATATAATATAACACTGCTATAACATTTCTAAAACTATTCTGCAGTTTTCTTTAGTTTTTACTTCTATTCATCTATTAATATTGATTATAATATTGTTATAGTTGCATTAATGAGAACATCAGTCATACATATTGAGGTGTTTTCATCTTTTTCATATATGAACACAGTTATGCCCCTTCTCTATGATGTCAACAAGGGATACTTGTCATATACATTTTTATGCAAATCTGTCAAAATGGAATCCACTGTGTCCAATAGTTTTTATACATCTCTTTTGGGATATTATTGGGTGCCACGGTCATTCTCATATTTAGCTTCTTGACAGCTTGCTCTGTGTCTTTGCTTGTAGTATGAAATAATATCATTAATTGATTGTATGTCTCTAAAATCCTAACATCCACTTTGAGTTTAGAAAAATGCTTGAAACAGTTGTCTTTACTAATGAAACAGTATTTATCAAATTCTTCACATGATAAGTATTTTGATACTAATTTCCTAAACAGTGATGCATTATTTTTGCCTGTAGCACCAACTATTAAATCACCATTTTTATATATATTTTCCATTTAATAAATGTTCAGTGTTCTCCTCTGTATCATACAAAGTTATCCAAGGAACTTATATATCATATTTCCTATACAGTACCACAGTGCCCTATTTGCCAGTGTCCTAACATCTTTATACTGCTTATCAAATAGTTCTTCTGATTTCCTTTCCTCTTTTTGTACATGAAAATACTTCTTACAGAAAAGCTGATGAGATCTGAGTTGTACTTAGAATCTCTATAATTATTTGGTTTTGAGTGTTCTTTATATAGTTGTAAAATATTACATTTTAAAAGTCTGTGTAAATATGCTGAGTTACTCAACCTTCCTATTGACTGCATTGTGTTACAGAAATTCAGTATTTTTATGATCCTGTCTTTTTAGAATATATATCCTCTATTATTTCAGTGGTATAGTAACTAACAGGGCATGTGGTAATTTGTAAGTTTATTTATTTACCAGGTATGTGATTCAGTCCTCAGACCCTTTACAGCCATAACTCAGAACAAAGGCATACATAACAGTAAAAGAGCAGCCTGGAAAGCAATGCCACTACCACAAGACAAAATCTGCCTCTCATGATGGTGTGTTAACTGTCCTTTTGTATCACTTATGATTTTAACATTCACAGAACAGAAATCAAATTCTATAATAAAAAGTCAAATATTTTTGCATTTCTTTTACTTATTTTATCAGTTGTTTATTTTAGACCACAAGTTTCATCCTTTTTATAATATGAAAGGAATTGAGCCATAGCCCATAAAAATCTGCCTTTTCTAACTTTAAAATCCCCCATTGACAGAAATGATTTAATGTTCCATTATTTTTTCCTGGTTATGCAAACCATAAGATAAGTGAACGCTACCAAAAATAAATCATTCCTTATATAACTTTACAATAAATATCTGCTTTTTGGTAATTACAATCACCACAATTTAATTATGGGGTGTCACTTATCTCATTAGGTCACCCTTGGATCCATCACATTATTTCTTTTTAGATGACACAGTTCCAAGAAACTGACAGCAAATTGTGAAAATACCTGTGTTCTTTGGATAATGATTAGTTACCTCGATGTCTGGAAAACCATTCCATTGACAGAATCTAACCACAACTTATACAATCTAGCAATATCTAATATAATTTGACCTTGTCTGTCTTGTCATAAAAAAGAGGTGCTACTTTTCAGACTCTGTATGTCAGTTCTTTCATTTTGCATGCATTTTCTGTATTTCTTTGCAGCCATGCATGGGACTACAAGTACCCAGATGATTTTTCTACATACTGAATTGGACCCCGTTGTAAATCTTGTTTTTTGATTTTATCCAACATAAAACATGCAAAGATTTTTAAAGCCACTAATGCTTCATTTCACATATTTTCAAATACAGTATCATAACCACAGTTTTGAGATCTAAACCATAATCATTCATTAACAGCCTACATTTTCATAAATCAACCTTAACTGTAGACATTACGCAGATAATATCATCATATCACACTCAAATAAGTCATCCAACAATTACAAGAAAAGCTACAACAAGACTTTAACTTACTGACATGCAGCCTGTATTAAGCTGTAAAAAGGTCTACAACTATGCTGTTTAGAATACACCCAAAACTTAAATCCATTCCCACATTAAACATTGCAGACTCTCAAGGCAACCCACTATTTAAAGTCACTAAACAAATATACTTAGGAATAATATCTGATCAAGTCACCTTTTCTCCACATATAAAATGTCACAAAATGATCATTCAGCCAGCTTAGGTTAATAAATAAATAGTGTTATCTATGCTCAGGAAAATCTAGGAAAGCTATAACTTTGCAAATGATAATGCCCAAAATAGAATGCTGCCTACCGCTATTTGGCCTAAACTCTGCATAGAACACCCTCACTTTAAAGGTGGCTGGAAACAATATCTGCGGACTCATAACCATGGGTGGGCCAGAGAACATCTTTGTATCTCTCTAGAAAAATCCAAAGAGCTACCATTAACTACTAGGTTCCCTCTCCTATTTAAATGTTTGATATTCAAGCTAATTCACTGTTCATACTGCTCAACCCTAGCACATACACTGTAGTAGAGGCAGACAAACTATTTCATATGTTCCTCTACTCTAATGCAATCTCTTTATCAAGACTCCATTTATACAAGGCAACTGGCGAAAAAGCTTTTTTCAAAACTTGCACCTGCAGCATTGAACTCACTATCTCAAGATATCTGAAAACAGCAGGAAATAATACCTTATTTAAGGAGCTACATTAAAGTTTTAGTAACGATTACAAGTGCCAGTGTTCTGACAATGGCTAAATTAGGCATAAAGGAACTAGCTCGTATGTGCACTGCTAAGCATTATGTTATTTCTAAGCTGCACTAGTCCTGTTGTTTGACATGCTGTACATATGTTAATACTGCTTTCTGTTCCTTCTTTAATCCCTTCCAGCTCTTCTTTCTAAAAACATGTATACTGCTCTCTTTAAAGTGTAAACTAACATTGTCATTTGTATTTAATTGTATCTTTCACGTGTCACTCCATTGTTGTTCTGCAAATGAACTGCCACGTTCTTTGAACTGTACAGATGACAAAGAATTTTAACTATCTGTCAAAATTTGTGAATACCTAATTGGCCTGGGTTATGGCTGAAAATGGTCTGTGGACCAGCCCACCTACACAGGCAGCAAAGTGAAAAAAAAATTTAATATGTCTAAGTCTTTTTTTTAATGTTTCTGCATCTTCTGGGTTAAACATGCAGTTGTTTACAAAGCTTTAGTATTAAGAACTTGACACCTGGAAGGTCAAGACTACCAGTTGCTGCAGACTTACTTTAAAAGTCGGTCTGCCAAATACTGGCATGCATGAAAATGACACTGAACACCAAAATTCCCTTCCGCTCCAGCCCCAGGCACAAGTTCTAACATAGGTCTAAAAGGGGGACAAGTTCAGATAGTCTGTATTCGACATTCCAGCTGTTGACATGCAGGATTCGCACAGCTTGACTAGATCTTCCCAGTGACAAGCAGGAGATTGTTCACCATTTACAAATTCAATATAGATATCGCCTAGGTGCTACATATTTTTTACAAAACTGATCATGCTGGTGCTTAAAGATAAGAATTACAGTCTGTGTTTTTTCTTCAGGACAATTAAATCTTATGCTATGTTTTTTGAATTATGTAATCCCTCTCTCATTTCCAACAACAACGTCTGCATGTTTTCAGCCTCTGCTGTCCAGTTTAAATAACCAGTATCAAAATGAGTTATAATGATTTTAAGTTTATCAACTTTTTCATATTTATTTTCATGTACCTTGTCATCTGTCAAATATAGTTTATATCTGCTATCTATGTTTTAGTATTTAAACCACATTGTCTTTCATACTCTTTAATTGTCAGCTATTTTCAGAATAAAATATCTTCTCCCCTCCCCTTCTCTATCTGTCATTTTTTCCTCTGCTTCTTTTAAAAATCATTACTTTTCTTCTCATCCAATTAATATTTGTTCCCATAGCCTTTTTCATCTACTTATCTCTTAACATAACTAGATATGTTCTCTTCCTCTTGAGTATCTTTCTCAGATATGCAGTTTCCCTCTTTGGTTCTGCTTTGCTTGACCAATGCCCATCTGCGAAACTTACTGACCACAAAGTCTCCTACCCATCCTGACTGTAGTAAAACAAAATGTGACAAAATATGAATTCAGAAAATTTTATACTGTTTTTGTTGAGGGGAGTGTATCCCTGATGAGAGGACTTTGGTACTGCACTCTGACGTTTGGATAAATTAATTCTGCGCTGTGTTCAGCTATAAAAAAAAACAGATCCTCAAACAGCTACATGTTTGTCTTTTCGGCTTTTTCCCGGCTAGGGGGCGCCACAGTGGAACTCCGGTTCGCTAATGATTGGCAGTAGATTTTTATGGTGCCGAGTTGCCAGCCCGACGCCCAACCTTCAGGGAAGGCATGCCCATTCACACATGTCTTTTGAACGCCACTCGACCGCGGGGAGGACATGCAGACTCCACACAGAAGGCACTCCAGCCAAGAATCGAACAGGAGAACCTCTTGCTGTGAGGCAACAATGCTACCGCTGCACCACCATGGCTTAGTTATATATTGTAGGTAAAACATATAAACTGAAAATTACTGAACAAGTATAACTTTAAAAATACACTGATCAAATTGCCATAGTTGGCCAACATCGTGAACACAACCAACCAAGGAGGGGGCCTTCACCCCCCACACCCCACCAACTATATATACCAACTCCAAGTTGCACTATAGTTGGGAAAAGGGCAAATTTGAAAGGTTTCCGTCACTTACCTTATGCATCATGTTACTTCCTGGTTGTTGGCCAACTATGGTCATTTGATGAAATTATTTTCAAATTTATATATGTTCAGTAATTTAGATGCTTTACATTTGATATTTAGCCATTCAGGGATCTGTTTTTTTCTATAGCCGAACATAGACCCATTAATTCCGAGGTCATATTAACTCTGAGGAAAGAGAAATACAGGTATTCCCTTTTATCTAAGTTTTTGCAGCTACAGAGGTAGTACATTTAAACATAGAAGGTGGTGATAGAACCTCAAATTAAAAGCAATAGTACCCTACCCACTCACCTACCCACACAATACACTGAAATATTAACTACAGCATATGTTCTAGCAGGAGGTTCAGTGGGGAATGTCAGGTTTCAGTAACTACAATTGGACATCCCTTTATTTTATATGTTACAGTTATTTTGTTGGTGTCTTTCCATTAACTTTTTTCTTCTTCATCTTCTTTTTTTTTTTTTTTTTTGTCCCTACCCTCTACCAATTATTCCTGGTTTCTTTCCACAGTTAAGTTTTACAGAGTCATGGAAGGTCACACTACAGTCAGAAGATTTTTTTTCCTGGAAAAATTGAATGGGGGAAAGAACAGAGAGCTGACTGCAATGATGTTAGGCACATGTTAAACCACCCTCTTTTGCTACATCTACCTACCCTTTAGACAGATGCTCAGCTGTGGGAACCTCAGCTTACAGTGTCCATTAGAAGGTGCCTTGGCTGCAAGAAACACCCCTTCCCCTGAAGGAAGGAAAGCTGGCACTAGCATCAGTCTTTTTTTTTGTTAATACTTTCTCTTCCATGTCTCCGAGTCTTATAAGCCATCATGTGTTGCTGACATCTCATTTAATATTCTTTGTCTCACTGCTTAGCTGTTCCATTTTCAACTGATTTCCTTTTTCTATTCACTTCTCGTTCTTAATTAATACCACTTCAATGTTTATCTGCTTCATTTTATTTATTTATTTTTTTCTGTGTCTGTCTTAGTCCACACTTTTCTTCTTACTTACTATTTATTATGTTTTTCTTTTTTGCATAATGCTTGGCTACCATCTTGTTTGTAGTCATCATGTTTTTAGTCAATATCTCTATTTCATTTTATTAGACAGTATTTTCTTTAAATATGGTTTACGTTCTCAACTCATTTTTATGTGACTCCTGCATGATTAAGCTCATTTAATCAAACTGAAGATTAGCAAAAGCATTTTTAACATGGTAGGCAAGCTCCAACACCTCTTATACCACTAAACCAATATAACCAACTCTGGGATTATAAAAAACACATGGCAAATAGGAAAATTTTTCTGACTATTTAACTAAACTCACTCAGTTGTCTAAAAGAGTAGCTGAAAAGCATGTTGGAGACATTACCACATAACCATATTCATACCTTCCCAGCATTTTGAAATCTATCCATCTATAATGGTACAAATAAACTGAGTTCTGGTAAATAAATCTGGTAGTGTTGTGCTTAATTTATTATTTCAAGGTAAAAGTGAAATAATCATATCTTGCATTTTAGAACTAACAATACTTTTATAGTCTCCCATCATTAAAACTAGTTTGTTCAGATACTTAAAATGCCAATATGTGTACTGGTAGCCCTATTCCAGAATTGTACACGTTAAAGTAGAAATTTTCTTTCAATATAACCCGATAACTTGCAATTCTTGAAAACGTACATTGTAGAAGACATCTAGAACTTTAGCATGCACACTGTAATAAACTGCATTTAATCACAAATCCCCTCCAGTGAAATAGCCTGTTCGCTTATGAAGAAACGAACCCCATTATTACAGTGTTTTTTTTTTTTTTTTGGTTTGGCTCATTCCCTGTATCTGTAGCTGATAATTTACTAGTTAAATTTGAAGGGCAATGCCTATGTGAATATATTCAGGAACATGACATTCTAGCAAATACATTTATTTATCTATTGACATTTGATTACCGGGAAAGTCCGTATAGGTCAGAGTCCATCTTCAGTGTTGGCCCAGGGAGAAAAGCTCTAAAGTGTTACAAAACATTTTAAGAACAATAATTTTATAGTTCTTAAAAACAATACAAAAAAACTACAATTTAAATAATTATACCAAATTACACATAATATGAAAACATTTGTTAAGAATAGATAAAGGTTACATAATAATGTTTTAACAGTTAGGGAAGTTTTAGACCATTTATAGAGAAATTAAAGGTAAGTTGGTATAATACAAACAGGAACTGCAAAACAAAGTGAGAGAAAAGCAAGCTTATGGTTATTTAGACAAAAAGCCAGGGGAGAGAAATTGATAGAAGTAAGGGAGTGAAGAAGCTAATAATAGTAAGGAGATGTACGGTATGAATAGGAATTTGTTCACATTTAGGGATATAGTTTATCCTGTTAAGCAAGAACAGAGCCAGCTTTTGGCTAAGAAGTCTTTCAGAATGGTTTTGAAGGATGGGAGGGGGGGTACTGACCTAATGGATAGAGATACGGAGTTCCAGGCCTTGTTCTGTGGTACAAGTACATACAATGCCAATCAGATTTGATAAGTTTGTGGACAGACAGGAATTTTTGGTCATTAAATCATATTGACCAATTGGGAACATATAGAATGTTATTAAATGGACAAACAGATGGATTCTGGATAACTTTATAGGTGGTAAGAAGCTGTGTGTTTGTTAGTTGATGGGGTAGTTCTAACCAGTTTAGGCTTTTTAATGCTATACAGTGATGGGGTCTGAAGGGAGTATTTACTGCAAATTTAATAACTTTCTTATAGTATTGTTCAAGTTTTAATTTTTGTGATGCCTGAAGGTCAGTAAGGATGGGAGCTCCATAAAGAAGGGGGCGAGATTAACAGTGGCAATTGTAGCTTTAGTTGTGTTGGTGAGAATGTTTTTGGATCTGTAAAGCATCCCTAGTTTTGATGAGTTTTTCTTATGCAATTTTATATATGCAGGCTGAATTTAAGATTATCTTCCTCTATCAACCGTAATAATTTGCTATAAGAAGTCACTTAATTGGTTGTATTATCAAGAAAGAGGACATTAAATTTTGTTTTTGTTTTTTTTTATGAGAGGGGAATTTGGCGAAAAAAGTTTTTTTTGTGTGTGTGTTGAGTGTGACCTGTGAGTTATAACACCATGTTTCAGTTACTGTTAAAGCTTCTTGAGCAATTTTTTGGAGGTGTGCCATGTTGTCAGATGTGAAGATAAGTGTGGAGTCATCTGTGTAGTTTATTGGGGTGGGGCTTGTTGTTTGGATGTGTGGAGGGTGTTGGTGAGAATATTAAAGAGGAAGTAACCAAGGATAGAGCCTTGTGGTACACCAGTGGTGAGTAGGAGATATGGAGCGAGGGTGAAGTGCCATTTTATTGAACGATACCTATTAGACAGGTAGCTTTTGAACCATAGAAGGGTGGATGAGAGATACGTAATGAGGACTTTTGAAGTAGAGGTTAGTTGTGACAAACTGTGTCAAAGGCTTTAGACAAGTCTAGAAATAAGGAGACTAGTTTGCCATTATCTCTAGCTTTATTGACAGTATCTATATAAGTTACAAGTACAGCATTAATACTATGAGAAGGACAGAAGCCATATTGTGTGTAGGATAGGAGTTCTTCCTGCAGGAGATAGTTTAGCAATTGTTTTTGAATACATTTTCGAGTGTTTTTGAGAGAGAATAAGCTTGCTGTAGGCCTAAAATTAGTAATGTCTTTTGAATTTTCTCTTTTGTGCAGAGGGATAATGTGTGACTTTTTCCAGAGAGGGGAATGTGTGATTTCTGCACTCACCCATTTATAAGGATTGAGGCAGGGTTTCAAATAGTTATCGGCTGCTATTTTAAGGTACTCGCTTGGAAGGTCATCAGCCAAAATGGTTTGAGTTTGTTTAAAAGTAGTTTTATATAGGATGTGAGCACGGATTTGAAGGAGAAAGTGGATGCGATGGTACATGGCTGCTGGGTAGGGTTAAGATTAGATGTTAAGGAATCCTTGGTTAGAGATGCTATACTATCTATGAAATAAGAGATGATCTGTATTGCAGTTTCGAGTGATGAGTTGTTGGGAGAGAGTTGAATTTATGGCTGGCATGCAAGATTTCTTTAAAGGCTGTCCAGAATTTTTTAGGGCTGTGTTTAGTATTATTCTGAAAGTTATTGTAGTATAATTTTTTTCTCTTCATTAATTTGCCTTTAAGTTCAGCCGCAAAGCATTCTAACGTTTTCAAGATAATGTGGTGTTTTATATCTTTGCCCTTACTTAGATGCTTTTTCTCTAACCTGCATTAGCACACTAATGTTTTTGGATAGCCAAATTGTATTATTTGCTTTTAGTGTCTTCCTTCTAGGAGCTTCAATGCTAGTGACGATATTCAGGACATTTGTATTGAATTCATTTACAGCATCATCAAGGGGAAGAATTTTAGGTAGTTCCAGTTACCAGATAACATGATACTAATTAACATTTCTGGGTTAAACTTGGAAAAGTTGTGTGGCGTTTTATGAACATGTTGTTTAAGTGGATGTGTGACAGGTCTGGCCCTTTTTTTAATTTCTCCAAATCCTTTGGGTTTCTAATACCATGATGGGAATGCACCCCATTCCTAAATCAAAGTACAATTAAAGTTCATGAAATTAGTATTGTTTCACTCTTTGATGTCAGCCAAAAGTGCTCTTCACAGCACCTGCAATGTGCCCAGTAATAACTCCTTCTGCAATTCATATGGAGTTACATGTATTAGTGGTGTATCTAAATAAGAATGTAGTCTCTTTTTTGTATAAGACCTGTTGCTCCTACTACTATTGGAACTGGTTATATAGATTGGGACATGATGACTCAGACAGTCAGACATTGTACCAGAGGTGATATATCTGCTAGGGTCTGATACTGGAATCCAATCTTAGTGAATTTGAAGTCTTGCTATAATATGGGGGCTATTGATTAGCTGTGTAAACCAAATAAGTTCACACTAAATGTAAGGGAGTAAGAGTTTATATCCAACCAACTGACATTCACATCACCTAGCAGTATGTTGTTCTTGTGGCATTGCTATGGATATCCAATGTAGGATATCTTGTTGTACAGTTGTATTGTTACCAGCAGGGATGTAAAGAACAGAGATACATATTTGTTTATAATTGTTTAATTTCAGGAAAACAATAAGCAGCACTGCTGAATTTAATTTTGGTATTGGTTTGTTGTATGGGGAAATTTGGTAGTTGGGAAATATTAAAGCAATACTACCACTTTACCTCTTTATATGGACATTATGGATGATATTATAGCTGGGAGGTGCAATTTTGGAGTTGTTTATGCTGGGTTTAATCCAAATTTCAATTACACTGATGGGATCAGGCTTATATTTGGTAATCCAGCCATGTAGTTCAGTTATTTTATTTCTTATGCTTCTAACATTTATGGCAGCAAAAGTTAGATCGCCGGGGTTGGGGGGGGGGGGCAACTGTTGTAGAGTTGGAGTAGAGTGCGGAAGGGAATTGTCTGATGTTCATTGTGATAGGTGGGGCCAGGATTAGGGTGAATGTCTCCTCCTAGAAGGATTTTAGTATATTGGGGAATTACTGATACTTGTTTTTGGACAGTATTTTTCCACTTAATTTTGTTTTGGTTTGAGTTGAAATTGAGTAAATCAGTCTATGTTTGGGGTAAAGATGAGAGTCATCACTAAATAGGTTTGGTGTGATGTGTGGAGAGTTTAGGCAGGAAGCATGAATAGGGGGTTGGGACACAGTTGAAGATATGTTGAGAGTTATTACAGAATCATGGAGGGATGAGAGATGATCCAGTAGCAGAAGAAGAATAGATGATAAGCTGAGGAGTACCTTGATTAAGTAAAGGGGTCTGTATCTTAGAGTTGGCAGGTAGTGGCAAAATAGGGATCAAAAAGGAAAAAAAATTGCAGGGAAGAAAGATATATAATGATGGTGGAGTCTGAAAGCTTATAGACTGTAAGTAGGATAGAATTATTTTCTACGTAGGAAGATAGTGAGGTTGTCATAGAATCTTCTCTTCCCTAGATGTCTTAGTAGTTGTTTGCCAATGCAATCAGCATTGTATAATGGTTGATAATGCTACGTGTCATTAATTTGTTACTGATAACCTGATACTATAGCAAAAATCAATTTTAAAATGCATCAGCATTGCAATAAATTAAAATAACTTGTGCTGGCAATAAAAGAGATACAAGACTGGCTTGCAAAAGGTCAGCAATTATCTTACACTACAGTATAAAAAACTTCTCTGTGTGGAAGATTTTCAGTCCATGTATTTCTAGTTAATCACTGTATATTAATCAGATCAGACAATAGTAGTAGAAGTGGCGAACGTAAACTCGTCTTAAGTCAAAACAAAACAAAACAAAAAGTAATAATAGAAAATTTTCTAAGTTCCAGTGCACTTTTAATTGAACAGTAGTACTTTAGTCCAGGCATCCTAAAAGAATTCAGCTTTAATTGCCACATGAGTTCATGTTTCTGCAGAATATTCGGGATGTCTCCTTCAAGATCACCCATGTCTATGCGATCCAGGATCTGGAACTTAATACCTTAATGATGTCACCCATGTCTATGCGATCCAGGATCTGGGACTTAGAAAATTGCCACATTGTTTACATGACAAATTGTATTTTATTTTATTTTATTTTATTCTGCAAACTGGTTTTAAATACCATTTTAAATCAGTTGAAATTTAAGTGTATATTTTGTTTCCATCATCATACATACATTTTTTCTTATTTTTATTTTTTTTCTGGTTCTTTTTTTCCACTTTATTCAAAATGATGTGTAATAACAATACTAACTAATTATACAATTATATAGGTTTTTAGGGTTCTTGTACACAGACCTGAAGAAGTCTAGAAGGACGAAAGTGATCTTTGTTAGCAATATGTTAACAATAGGTTATGAAAATAGAAATTGATTTTTACATGCAAAATGTATATGTATATATTTATATATATTTTTTGATTGCCAAATGAACTAAGGTTGATATATTTCCAGCCATGTAGTATATTGTCTTGGATAAAATCACAGACTTAATAATCTATTTATTAATTTGGTTAAATAAGAGGTACCACATCATTATATAATTTTATTTAAAGTACATAAGGGTTATATATTATTATGACAGCTACTAAGTAGGGCAGAACCAGCTCGAATGTCACACTGATGGGGGAAGGGATGTGAATTTAACATGTGTACCAATAACACTTTGTTTTACAGCACAATAAATCACTCCTATGCCTGATAAAAAGTATATATATATTTAGAAAGCTTGTGAGGAAATTATTACTCTATTTTTGTTTTACTTGGATTGCTTGTCTGTGTACTTAATAAAGGATTTTCGACTGGAAACAGACTGCCTGCCTTGCTTGGATTACTTTTGAATACTTAGTAATGCTGTACAATTATATATTTTCTATTATTACTTTTTGTTTTGTTTTGTTTTGACTTGACGAGTTTACGTTTGCCACTTCTACTACTATTGTCTGATCTGATTAATATACAGTGATTAACTAGAAATATATGGACTGAAAATCTTCCATACAGAGAAGTTTCTTACACTGTTTTGTTTTTGGACCCAGTACACTTTAGTGGGTTGTTTTGAGACTTCGGGGATACCACAGAGATTACTTGTTTTTTTTTTCAATTATCTTACACTCAGACCAGAACTGACACTCAGATTTGAAAAACAGAAGCAAAACAAGCTGCAACTGCTTTTCAGAAATCCCAATTAAATTATATCAACTCAAAGCTTAAGAAACGATAACAACCATTGCATACTAGGACTGTGGACCTGTTAATGCATTTGTGATGGAAAAATATGAAATGTATTGATGCAGCTGAAGTATGGGGTAGCAATTATGATTTGGAAAAATATGTGTATAAGGTGTTTGCCAGTATAAGTAATATTTCAGTGGCTAAAGCAAAATATTACTTGTTCAATTGTTTGCAACATGCATTCCATCTAGATTCAAACAATCAAAATCTTGCCCTACAGTAGTCTATTTCTCCTAGTCATAGTTTATAGCTCCATAAACAAAGAAATATTGTGAGTGTTGCATTTTAGAAACAAAGGGGATTTCTCTATAAGGATTATCAGTATTTGTGCTTACAAAGGCAGCATTACAAAAGCTTAGAACCTTTCCAGCAATGCATAAGCAAATATAGGAGAAAGTAATAAATTAGGTTTTATTTCTAGTTAAAATAAAGGCTGCATAGAAGAAATCATATCTGGTGTCTTAATCTTCCAACGCTATGAAGAACTGACTATATTAGGTTTAAAATTCAACTCACCTGCTGAATTGTGGAAAAAATCCTAAACGTTTCCTGACAGGTAAACATTTTTTCTTTCTTTCCTTTTTCTCTTGGGTTTAAATTTGCAGTCCTTTTTATAATTAATTTTGACTCAGTAGTGTGCCATTTTCATATGTATTTGAAGATATACAGCTATACAGAATATGT
>NC_056732.1:1020912672-1020922672 GCF_019279795.1 Protopterus annectens | reverse complement strand
CCTAGCATTTTGTCACAAACGTTATTACAGTAGTAAAAGGGAACTGCACATATGTTTATATATATATATATATATATATATATATATATGTGTGTGTGTGTGTGTGTACATATGCAGGTGTCTCAGCATTTACATTACCAATCTGCCAAAAGAGTGAAAACAAAAACATCCTTTTAGATCAAATCTAATCTAAAACAATTGAACAGGGGAAAAAGAGTAAAAGAAAACAATATTATTGCAATGGGGCAAGCTCTCCTGCACCCCCATACCTCCTGCAACCTGCATATCATATATAGCAACTCCAAGATCACATAACAGTGGAGTACGGGAAAATTCCCTAACTTTGCTGTTCAGTGGCTTCACAGTAACAGCAAAAGACTGAAAAGCAAGCTTGTAAGATGTTCACTCTCACAGACTACATACTATATATAATCTGTTATTGTTAGTCAATATGCAGAAATATCAGCAAACAATATTTTGGCTTCTGCATGTTGAAACCTACAATATCTAAAAAAAGATACTGAAATAAAACACAAATCACAAAATAAAACAACCATTTTCCTTTCACAATCACTAAAGCAAAAAAAAAACAACAAACAAAATAAATAAAAAAATACACAACTACCTAATTTGCCAGATTATTGGTACTGTTAGAGAATAGGATTTAGCTTGGGTAATGCATAGGGCTATAGGGTTAGGGTTAGCACATATGAGTAAGGATGGACGGGGGGGGGGGGGTGGCCAATGTTAGTTTTACACTATTGTGCATTTTTTAAATGTTAACATGTTAAGATAGCATTATTGTGAAAATTAGATGTCTTGGTTAAGATGTCTTGTATATTGACTATGGGGAATAATTTATGTCATTGTAGAAAGTCATGTTTGCCATAAAAGAGCTAAAATGGCCTTAACAGCCCAGAATTATGGTGTCCTCCATAAAGGGCATACAGCATGGGCTAGAATAAAATGTAGTCATCTTTGCAGATGTGTCTATGCAGTACTTTGTCTTAAATACTACTCAATGCATCCTCAAAAGGGGGGGGGGTTCTGTAATAGCAAATTTTCCACTGGAAGGTAGAATCTACATCTTCAAGATGAGAAACAATATTCCATGCCATTCCATATAAGGAAATATGAAGTTTTCTTACAGTACCACCTTTGGGCATGCCACATGATTAAGCAGAGTATCAAAAATTAAACCATTTTTTAAGGTTGTATTGGAAGATACAAATGCAAATCACATACAAATATTTATCTGATTTGTAGTTCTACAATCTTCTAATTTTTTTAGATAGAAACTTTAAGATGTCATTTGATAAAGGTGGTACCTCACAATTCAACCACCTCACAACTCAACCATTTTGCAATTCAACTGTGCTTTCAGCCGCCCGGGCATCCCTCAATTCAACCACCATCTCACAATTCCACCCAGAAAGGAGGCTGAACAGTTGTTCATGGTTTCCTGTTGTTGTTGTGTTGTTTATGTAATGCAGTTGTTTCTTTTAAGTGTTGTGAAGAAATGGGGCCAAAGAAGAATGTAAAAAAAGTATGATACTGGCAGGAAAAATAAGTGGCTGAACATTGAAAAGAAGAAAGAAATCATAGGTAAAACTGAGAGATGAGGTAAAACAGGATGAATAGCAGAACAGTATGGCATGCCTAGGTCTACTGTCTCAACATTTTGGAAAAATAGAGACAGCATCATGGGTGCTAAGGTGTCAAAAGAAGGAACAAAGGTTTTGGACAAACACAGAAAAACAATTCATGAAGATATGGAGAAGAAGCTTCTTGTTTGGATCCAGGAGAAGCAGATGAAGGGAGAACCAATAACTCAGACCATGATCTGTGAGAAAGCTAACCTCATCTTTGAAGATCTACAAAAAAAATCCAGGAAGTAGCTCACAGCAAACAAGAGTAATTTAAAGCAAGTAGGAGATGGTTCCACAGATTTAAAAAAAGAATGGGAATCCACAGTATTCTGAGACAAGGAGAGGCAGCTAGTTTTGACAAAGATGGTGCACAGAAATTTGTCAAGGAATCTGAAAAACTGATAGAGAGAGAGAAGGCTGTCTGCCAGAATAGGTTTTTAATTGAGATGAAACAGGGCTTTTCTGGAAGAGATTGCCAAATAGGACTTACATAACCCAAGAAGAAGCTAGGATTCCAGGCCACAAGCCCATGAAAGATAGGCTCACACTCCTTCTGGCAGCAAATGCCAGTGAAGACTTCAAGCTGAAGCCTCTGCTGGTGTATCACTGAGAAAACCTAAGATGCTTTGTAAAAAAAGATGATAAAATCAAAACTACCTGTAATGTGGAAATCAAATGCAAAAGCTTGGGTAAACTAGTCAGTTTTCAAGGAGTGGATTTTCGAGGAGTTTGTTCCAAGTGTCCAGAAGTACCTGGCAGAGAACAATTTGCAAATGAAAGCTCTTCTGTTTCTGGACAATGCCTTTGCCCACCCATGAGAGTTAGGGGAAGCTCTTCAGATAGACTATGATTTCTTCAAGGTTCAGTTCCTGCCTCCCAGCACAACTTCTCTCATTCAGCCTAAGGATCAACAAGTCAATGCCTGCTTCAAAAAGCTCTACACAAAAGCACTCTTCTCAAGGGTCTTTGATGTGACCCATTCTTCAGACAGGAAGGAATTCAGGAAGACTGAGTTCAACATTCTTCATGGCATATCATTCATCAAAAGTGCCAGGGATTGAGTGTCACAGAAAACCCTTCCTGCAGCCTGGAGGAAACTGGTTCCTTCCTTTTTCCAGGGTGAAACTGTGAATGAAGCAGCTGAAGATGCTGAAGAAGCTGAAGAGCTGCAAGACATTGTTTCCACAGCAGAGCACCTGGACATACGGGAGGTGGATGAGGCAGATGTGGAGGAACTGCTACAAGACCATGATGATGAGCTCACAATGGAAGAACTTACAGCACTTTGCAATGAGCAGCTCAAAGGAAAGAAAAGGAATTTTCTTCTGAAGATGAGGACACCAGGGAAAAAGGACTTATGCCAACAGCTCACATTAAAGTACTATTATCCAACTGAGAGAACGTGCAGGCTACAGTCTTGGAGTGGTACCCCAACACAGGTGATGTCAACAGGATGATGGACTTATTTAACAACACAATCATGCACCACTTCAAGACCATCCTAAAAAAGGGGGAGAGACAAGTCACACTGGACAAATTGTTTTCACTTACGCCTGACAAAAAATAGATGGAACAGGTAGGACAGTGTGAAGAAGACTCCTCTTCCAACAACTAAAGACTAAGTGGACTCTGTAAATAGTGTAAATATGGTGACACATGGAAACTGGTGGGGCTGGGCAGAGGGAATGGGTACAAGTGTATGTTGCCGACTCACCTGAATAAATGAGCCATGTAGGGGAGCCACTGAGCAAAGTCATGGAGAGGGATTAAAAAAACAGACACACCAGTATACAGTGCATTGTGTGTTATTATTTCTTTTGGGGATGTGGATAGGAAATTGTTGTAAGATGTTTTAAGTTATAATGTTATTATTTCTTCTGGGGATGTGGCAAGTAAACTGTTGTAAGACGTTTTAAGTTATCATTTATATCACATTAAAGTGAACTAAATAAAACATTAATCATAATCAGAGACAACAGATAGTCATTTCATAACTGCTATGGCACAATGATGTAATGAGCATGCATTTTAGCTGGACAGGAAACATGTTAGCCTGCATTCTTAGATGGAATTAACATTAAATAAGTTTGTATGTGACGTGAGCCATAGTTTTAGGAATGTACAGTAGTCCTTCATTCCTTCTCCATCGCTCCTCTTCATCCTCTCCTCCATTTAAGAGATGTTCTACACTTCAAATCATGGTGAGCTTAATTTTTAAATTTTTTTTTTAGCATATTTGTTAATTCTGTTTGGGACGGGAATGACTTCGACCATTTTCCATGCATTTGTATGGGAAATGGCATCTCGCAATTCAACCATTTTGGAATTCAACCACCATTCCGATACAGCTGAATTGTGAGGAAATACCTGTAAATGGGTGAACACTATCAGGTATAAAATACTGAGCAGTTAAAGGTTTAGCTGTCTGTGACAAATGCAAAAAGGGCAATAATAAAGAGATGTTTATTTGGTTGTAAACAGAAGAAAAAAGTACATTATACTAGATCATGGTTATTTCAGCTGTGTATGTGACTGCATATGTGCATTTTGGGAGACTAATCTTTTTTGGTCTTTGGGAAAAGATTATGGATGTTTTCTGAGTACAGGAAATAAAAAAACATAGCAAAGTCTGAAGTCTTAGTATATACATTAATAGAAAGCAGATAAAAATGATTATTAAACAATAGAGCAGAATTCATAAGCTGCTGAGTAAGCCAGCATATAACCACTGTTTCCTTAAGATTTGGGGGCCCTCTGGATATAAATTTACATTAATTTGTCTTAGCACAGTTTCCGTGATCAATCTGTTATAGTAATGGGGTGCTGGCTATATTAATGACTCAAGTAATAGTTTAAGAAAAAGAGGCTAGAAGTAGTCTAGGCTATACAATGTTTTCTTTAAGACTGACTTAGGCTGAGTAAAATTCATTAAAATCATGTACTGGTACTTGAATTCAGGCTTTGGTACTCTGACCATGCATTTATACTGTAAGAAGTTTAAAATAAGTTTAAACTTCACAATTCAAGGCATAAGTGTATTCAGACCAAAGGTCATGTTAAAACAGTCTTCAAATTTGCAGAATATAACAAACAGCCAACCGAAAATCTAGTGACATCTTAAAAGTGTTCATAGAGTTGGAGTTACATATATGAACTGGAAAGTTATTCCATAAACGAGCAATGTTATAAGAAGACAACTTGACGAAACATCTTAATGTTCAAGAGCCAAGATAGTAACAAAGATTACTCTCATAACAACGTTTTAGAATGAATTAACTCAACAAGATTGTTAACACCTGTTGTATAAAGCATTGAATCGTAAACATAATCTGTCCCTTATAAAAAGGTAATGAATGGAAAATGAGTCCAATGATTGAAGTCTGTCAGAATTGTTAAGATCTTAAACATCACATACGTGTATAGTATATATATTTTTTTTACTTTTCCATGGAGAATTAAATCAACCTCCGAGTAGGAGCAAAACATATCATTTGACTCAGTAACTGACCTAACTTAAATTACAAATAATTTGTAAGTAAAGCAGTTGATCTAGATTGAAAACTTGGACAGATACTTTTATGACTTTATATCTGACCACTGAAGCATTGGCTTTAAAATTTAGTTTGGCACAATATAGAACTAAGATATTTACATAAGGAAGGACTCCCAAAATAAGTGTTCTCTAATAAGATGTAATGACTGGTTTTCAGGGGCCAAACAATTATGACATGGCATTTACTTAAACTGAAGTTAAATCCATTCCTATTCAGCCATTTTACTTTACTAGAAAGGTGGTTGATGAACCTATTATAATCAGTGTCATTACTAGAAACTGATCATAACTTGATTTCATTTCCATATTTGGTAGTCAAAATACTTTGATGTGTAGCAGAAAGGAAAATGTCATGTTGAAAAGTGCCAGACCTAAACAGATTTCCCATGAGGAACCCACGAGTAAACATCAGTCCAGTGTGAACATAGCTGCCATAAATCACCTTTTAGAAAGTTATTAACTAATCCAGTCTAATATAAAGTTATTATTACCACATTTTATCATGCATTCTATAATACTTTAATGTGTCACACTATCAAATGCTTCGGAGAGAGCTACATATACCATAATAACATCTAGTCCATTATCCACAGCCCTGTCAAAAATTATCATAAAAATTGAGTAGGCAAATAAAAGTAGAACAATTTTTCATAGAGCCATGTTGATAGAAATCTAACATAGCACCATAATGGGGATTACCATCAAGTAAGTTCAAAAGGCATTTTTTGAAATATTTGCAGAACAAGGAAGTTAGAGTGACAGGGTGGTAATTGTCCACAATACAACTCCCATTTTCATAAAGTGGAATGATATTTACCTTTTTCCAATGCATTTTGCAAGAGAGTGTTAAAATAATAGTGGGACAACAATACTTGAGCCAAGATGCTTAAATAATAAACAAGGTTTGTTATTTGGCACACTGACACTGTTAACATTTTTTATTTTCCTTAAGGAAGCACCAACCATGTTTTCAGTAATATAAAGACAAACTAAAGAATATGAACAATGATGGGTGTTATCTTGAGAAGTCAGTGAGTGCAAGATGTCCATACTAACAGGACAAGTTGGAGCCAGAAGGTTGGCACTGGTAAACAAGTTAACAAAGTGCTTGGGGAATAAAAATAAAAGAACATTAGCCATAGCAACAGGGTTGCTTACTAAAGTACTACTGTTAGAAAGAGGACATACATATATGAGTGTAACAGTCATGAACAGAGTATGTATAACTGTAGAAAATTTTAGGATTCTTGTTGCAAGAAACAACATTTTCTTCATAACTTAGCTTACATTTATGAATGACTAATTTCAAGTTTCTGCAAGCTGCATTGAAGCTAGTTTTGATTGTTATTAGTGTAAGATGTTCAGAGAAAACTGACTTAGTCAACAGAAATGACTCATCATCATCATCATCTTCTTTCGGCTGTTCCCGTTAGGGGTCGCCACAGCGGATCTTCTGTTTTCATTTCTTCCTGTCCTCTGCATCATGCTCTTTCACACCAACCGCCTGCATGTCCTCTCTCACCACATCCATAAACCTTATCTTAGGCCTTCCTCTTTTCCTCTTACCTGGCAGCTCCATCCGTAGCATCCTTTTCCCAATATATCCAGCATCCCTCCTCAGCACATGTCCAAACCAATGCAATCTCACCTCTCTTGCTTTGTCTCCAAACTATCCAACCTGAGCTGACCCTCTAATATACTGATTACTAATCCTGTCCATCCTAGTCATACCCAGTGCAAATCTTAACATCTTTAACTCTGCCACATCCAGCTCTGACTCCTGTCTTTTTGTCAGTGCCACCGTCTCCAACCCATATAACATAACTGGTCTCACTACCCTCTTGTAGACCTTCCCTTTCACTCTTACTGGTACCCGACTGTCACAAATCACTCCTGACACTCTTCTCAACCCATTCCACCCTGCCTGTACTCTCTTCTTCACCTCTCTTCCACACTCACCATTACGCTGAACTGTTGATCCCAAGTAGTTAAACTCATCCACCTTTACCAACTCTACTCCCTGCATCCTCACCATTCCTCTACCCTCCCTCACATTTACACGCATATATTCTGTTTTAGCCCTGCTGACCTTCATTCCTCTCCTCTCTAAAGCATATCTCCACCTCTCCAGGGTCTCCTCAACCTGGTCCCTACTCTCACTACATATCACAATGTCATCTGCAAACATCATAGTCCACGGGGCCTCCTGTCTGATCTCATCTGTCAACCTGTCCATTACTACTGCAAATAGGAAAGGGTTCAGAGCTGATCCTTGATGTAATCCTACCTCCACCTTAAACGTATCTGTCACTCCCACCGCAGTCCTCACCAATGTCACTACCCTCGTACATATCCTGTACCACTCTTACATACTTCTCTGCCACTCCCAACTTCCTCATACAATACCACAACTCCTCTCTAGGCACCCTGTCATATGCTTTCTCTAAGTCCACAAAGACACAATGCAACTCCTTCTGACCTTCTCTGTATTTCTCCAACAACACTCTCAGAGCAAATATTGCATCTGTACTGCTCTTTCCTGACATGAAGCCATACTGCTGATCACTAATCATCACCTCCCTTCTTAACCTAGCTTCCACTACTCTTTCTCATAACTTGAAGCTGTGACTGATCAATTTTATCCATCTGTAGTTACTGCAGCTCTGCACATTACCCTTATTCTTAAAGATAGGTACCAAAACACTTTATCTCCACTCATCAGGCATCCTCTGACTTTCCAAAATTTCATTAAACAATCTGGATTAAAAATTCCACTGCCATTTCACCTAAGCACCTCCATGCTTCCACTGGTATTTCATCTGGGCCAACAGCCTTTCCATTCTTCATCCTCTTCATAGCTGACCTTACTTCCTCCTTGGTAATCTGTTTCACTTCCTGATTCACTATCCCCACATCATCCAACCTTTCTCTCTCATTCTCTTCATTCATTAGCCCTTCAAAGTACTCTTTCCATCTACTCAACACACTCTCCTCACTTGTGAGTATGTTTCCCTCACTGTCCTTTATCACCCTTACATGCTGCATATTTTTCCCAGCTCTGTCCCTCTGTCTAGCCAATTGGTACAGATCCTTTTCTCCCTCTTTAGTGTCCAATCTCTCATACAACTCTCCATATGCCTTATCCGTAGCCTTTGTCACCTCTCTCTTTGCCATGCGTCTCATCTCCTTATACTCATGTCTACTTTCTTCATCTCTTTGGCAATCCCACTTCTTCTTCGCCAGCCTCTTCCTCTGTATACTCTCCTGTACTTCCTCATTCCACCACCAGGTCTCCTTGTCCTCCTTCCTCTGTCCAGATGCCACACCAAGCACCTTTCTAGCAGTCTCCCTTACTAGCTCTGCTGTAGTTTCCCAGCTATTCGGTAACTCTTCACTGCCTCCCAGTGCCTGTCTTAACTCTTCCTTGAACTCCACCTCACAATCACCCTTTTTTAACTTCCACCATTTAATCCTTGGCACTGCTTTCACACTCCTCCTCCTCTTCTTGATGAGTCAACAGAAAGGACTCATTGATGAAAAAAATATAAAAAATAGGTAAAACGTCAAAATATGTAGCCTCCGTTTATTAAGGCATTTCATTCTGTTAAAGCACAAAAACACAAGATAAGTTTTACATTAGACATAGCCTGGAACTATGAGAGTGAACTACTACTTACAAATGCATCATAAAGGATGCTTTGTTTTGCACTCTAAGTGAATAAATAGCTTAATTAATATAGGTAGTCATAAGCCTCTCCACAGCATAAGGGAATAAAGTCCTGACTTTGTTGCAGATGACCTGTGTTCAAATTATGGGTTAGGCACATATGAGAGATGACAGGGGAGGATGCAAGTGAATAGCTGCTGCCAGCTTACTCATCCTGGGGAGGAGCCATCACTGGCTCACTACACGAGTAAGACCTAACAGAAACACTAGATGTTTACTTAGAGGAGCTTCAGCCCACAAGCCCCCCCCCCCCCCGATGCAATGTGCAAGATGCACTGTGAGCTAAGAGAACAACTATAGTAAGTTTCACCATGCTACTGCATGGAAGGGGTGCTCAGCTGGGGGACACAGTAAGCCCCACTCCCTTCTACATAACTCTTTTGTCACAAGTGGATGAGCTCCTTGGTGATTCCCATGGAAGAACAAAGCTCTTGTCTGCCTGAGAGTCCCTGGCTTCCATAAGTATGGAATAAATTAGTTAATTTGGAGCAAGCAGAATAGCCATCAGGCCTGGTCCTGCAGGATGCAAAAAAAAAAAAAAAAACAGTGTTCATATGTTAGAATTCGCCTGAATAATGCTTAAACTAAGTGCACTTGTATATGTACAGTTTTATCATTTTTCATACATAATAGGTTTTTAAAATATTTATAAGTTTCTTTCCCCAAGTTTATATATATGTATATATATATATATATATATATATAAAGTTGTGTTTCTTTTTCATGCTGGAACTTGAATTTGGTTCCCACAAGACAGTAGGAAGAAACTGCAAAACATGAATTGTAGTATGTTACACTCAGCTCACTGGTTCAAGGTAATGTCCACCTGAAAGTATAATGGAAAGCTGTTTCTAAATGGATTAGGTCAACAGCTTGATTAAGTTGTTAGATTCCTATTGGCTATTGCAAATGTTATTTGAGAAATTCCAAAGACAGTGTGGTACTATGAAAAAAGCCAGTGTCTTACTTTTATTTATTTATTTTAGCCAATTGTGCTTGTCTTTCAGACTACTTTTTTTTTCTGAAATCAACTTTGTCTCTAAAATCTGAAGCAGCTTTGGTGTTCTTATC
>NC_056732.1:1020900172-1020907672 GCF_019279795.1 Protopterus annectens | reverse complement strand
TAAAGGTGGCAAAAATTATCAAGGAAACTGAATGTTAAGACAGGCTTAAAGAAGAGTAAAGATGGTACTAAACAGTTCAGGTACAAGTTAGACTTCAAAGCATATTCTATGTCCTCAGCCTCTGTAACTCCAGACCACATGTTAACAAGCAGTACAAAGACACATAATCCCCGCACACAGTGATATGTACTCAATAGACCTTGCTCATTTCATAGGCTGAGAACTGTTTAAACAGACCTTCCCTGCTACAAAGTGCCTATCACAGTTTGAAATAAGCCTTCAAAAGCCCCCAGAAAGGAAAATAAATACATATTAAATTCTCATTCACAAAAGTGTACACTGCATCTATGAAATCACATAACATGGAAAGCAACATAAAATGATGCCATTAATAGACCATCTAGGCATTAATAAGTGGTTAATATTGCTAGAAATATAAATTCATTTTGCTGTCTGTAGATTGATCATATAGTCAGAACTTTACCTGCTCATGAAATGGCTCCCTGTTGTAATTCTAAGACTCGTGCAAGCCCTGAAATTATAAAAAAAAAAAAAATATTAATCTACTGGAGGATAGTGAATGCCAAAAACCAATGTTGCTCATTAAAGTTGTTTTTCTGCAGGGGAATAATCCCCCCTGTACTCCCCCCCAAACATAAACATACCAACTTCAAGATCACCATACTTCAGAGAAAAGGGATTACACAGAGAAACGGCAATATTGGATTTATTATATCTAAGACTGCATTTTTGCTCATTCTCGCTCTTCTGAAACTCACACTAACAGGTCTCAGAATGTTAGTTACCTGGGGGGCGGTGGAGCCTAGATGGACAACTGAAAGGAGCACTTTTTTAGAGCTCTACAAAGAATAGCCTAAAAACAGGAAAATAATCAATTCCATCAAACCAAAACAACTAAATATTATTGATAAACCTCTGATCTACCTGTATACCAATTTTAGTAACATTTCATCAAAATTTTCCTGTCAAAACAACTTGGAGATTATTATTTCTTTGTGGAAATGAGTAACTCAAAGAACTCACACTCTGAAACTACTCTGAAAAAAGAAATACAGCTGATGCCTTCTACACTACAACAGTTATCCTTGAAAATGGATGGATTTAAGGACAACCTAGAAAATCTAAGAAAAAACTGCCAAAAGCAAACTGATGTCTTCAAAGAATTACTACAACAGCAACAAACTAAAATATCAGACATTTAAACTTCCCTATGTGACATAGAAGGGAAACTGAAGGAGGAAGAAAATCAAAGTGAATTCATTTTGCAGCAAAACAACTGGCTAATCAAAAAGATAGATGACTTAGAGAATAGAGAAAGGCAAACAAATATCAGAATTTTTGGTTTCCCAGAGAGAACTGAAGGTGAGAATATCATTTTATTCTTAAACTCCTGGCTATCTGAAATCTTAGACTTAAAAGAAGGACTATCCAGTGGCATAGAAAGATCTCATAGATCCATAGGAAAAACAATACCATCCTCACCTACTGCTCCTCCAAGATCAATTGTAAAGTTTTTTATCATATCTAGACAAGGAACTTGTTCTTAAATCAGCTTGGAGAAAAAGTCCTTTAAAATTTAAACAAAACCAAATCAGATTTGATAATGACTATTCCACTAAAGTACTAGACTTTAGAAAAAAAAACCTGGCCACTTATGAAACTACTTAAACAAAACAAAATAAAATCTCAACTTGCATATCCTGCAAAAATCAAGATCTTCCGCTCAAATGAAATGAGGACTTTCATATAGAGGAGGCATTTTCCTTCATCAAGAACAACAACAAAATTACAATTCCAGAAGAAATGGCTTGGGCATCATCCCCTTCATTGAAAAGATCTCCTGAAAAAAATTCCTGGACTGATGTAAAGAAGAAGAAACAAAGAACTGAATTAAAAAATGTAGTAACCACAGATACTCTCAAAGAATCTACTAAGGTGTGAGACACATACTAAAGAAAACAAAACTGTATGTACAATTTTTAATTGTTAGTTGTCTCACCATTTTTGTTTTTTTTTCTTTTCTTTATTTTATTTTCTCTTCTTTCTTTTTCTTCTCCTTCTTGTTATGTTTCCATTTTATTTTATATTAATGAACTTACTGCAAAAGCATTTACAGTAAATTTAGAAATAGAAAGTAAGCATTTATCATAAAGACTTGCTCTTTATTTTAACACAATCCATTAAGGAGGGAGGGAAGAAGGGAGGAAAGATGGAATCTAAAACCAACAAGAAACAATGAGTGAGCATATACTTGACAACAAGTCACTTTATGTTACATGCAAACTGATAATTCTTGCTATAACACAATATATTTTAAAGTATATACGACAGAAAACTGTTTTTAAGTGAATGAATAACTGTTTTAAGAATCAGATAAGCTAATAGACAAGAGTTAATCATGAATTTGCTCAACATTAACTTATTTATGTTAGACACACCATATTCAAAAGTGTAACGTTCTGAGAGACTGCAAATTGATAATAATTATCCGTGAGAAATTCGCAAGCCTCTGAGAGCACCAAATCACATTGTAGTTATCTAAACAAGCCTTTTACAAGCTATAAGAATGGGAGGCATAAGTGCAGTCTAGATACCATCTGATGAATGAGCTACAAAGTGAAAGAAAAAAAAAAGTGGGAAGGGAGAGGGAAGGGGAGAAAATACATAAAAAACAAACTGACCTTGTACGAGGTTAGAAAGTATTTAAGCTTTGAAAGGGTCACTCTCTTTTCCTTTCTCTTCTCTTAGTAACCAAGATAGACATGGAATTGTGGAAAATATTCCTTTCTAACTGTTACATAGGCAATGAAAATTCAATGTATAAGTGCAGAAGTTGCAATAGTACAGAAATACAGATACAACACACTTGGTTTTAAAGAGACAAGCAGTCTCATAAACATGTTGAAAGCGAAAATATGCTAGAATAAGAAGAGACAAAACATTGTAATATTAAAATGCAAGAACCTAGACATTATGATTAAAGTATGGACAGTCTCTTATTCTCAAAGAATCTGATGTGTTCGAAATAGCACTACATTCGTTTTTGAGTGATATATATAGACAGTTGGTTATTAAAAAGCTATTGGAAGGATGGGAAATCAGCCTGTAGTCGACCTTCTATGAGGAGAGAGAGAAAATCTCACTTTTAAGGACCATGATATTATCTGCATAAAGGGTTATGTTTTCTGGATAGTATCTGTGGTAATGCTATTGGTGAAGACAGAAGACATAACTAGTCCTAGTATTGATCCCTGAAATTCATAGGCTTTGAAGGTTGATTCATCTATAACTAAACCATTGGCTTGAATATTAATGGACATATTAGGTAAATCTCAGCTGAACCACAAGATGGAGTTCTGTGCAAATAAAACAGGTTCAGATTCCTTTAATTGTAGGTAATTGCTTTCAAAGGTACTTCATAAATCTATAAAAAAGTGGTAATCCCATCTTTTACTAACAGTAGAGATAGTCATTATAGTGCTATGTCCATTTGTCCATTCTTGAAGCTGCACTGGACATCCATAAGTAAGTAATATTTATTAGTACTCCCAAAGAGTTGGGTGCAGACAAGTTTTTTGGATAATGTAGTGACAAGGCATAGTACAGAAATATGCCTTTATACTTATACAATATACTTTATCACTTTTTAAAACAGGATATAATTTCCTTAACCTTTCAATATTAGGGGTCCATTTTTACTTTAAATGCTATATGACAACATACATATATGACTTGCGACCAAGGTACTTATTCATGTGAAATTTTTATCACTGTATATTTGAATTGGGAAATAATACTTAGGTACTCATACACAGTTATTAGTTATTTTCTTGATTGATTATGTTCATTAAAATACAGAACGAGAAATTTCATCATATGAAAGGGTATATATAAATGCATTATATATTTATGTGTTACATGATATGCAAAATCATACAGTACAATGATAAGACTAATATGAAATGGTTTGAAGTTTAAAGCAATCTACCATTAAAACATGATATTATATCAAAGTCTACTATAGACAAATGATATTTACTTGGGAACATTCATTTGTGGTGTTTCAATAAATAAATACAAACTCACTACTTAAAACTCATATAGAGAGTGAAAAAAATACATATAACTCTTGTAATAAACAGAGAGTTTACTAAGTGATATATATAAATGTTTTTAAATGGTGACTACTGTACATTAATATTTTAGATAGCTATGTCATTTTCAATATGTATTGATTCTATACAGTGAAAACATACTACTTGGGAGGTGATGAGATGTAATTTGAAATAAATTTCCATGTGTGATCATAATTAATGATAGTTATAATTGATTAATAAGTTTAGTTAAATATTGATTTACTTATACAAATTCAAAAGATCTCCAGCAAAATCAATATGGAGCTCAAAGGGAGATTTTTTTGCTGCTAAGATATGAGAGGTAATCTAATAGATTTTTTTTTCATCTATTGAATTAAGAATATTTATCATTCCATGTACAAAAGGGGATTTTTTGAAATGTTGGATTATTTTGTTATATATAATTGTTCTTGTATTATACTTTTGTCTTTCTTACTGGCCTGAACTAGAACTTATTTTATGTTTCTCAATAAAGAAAATCAATCTGATCATAATATTTAGAAAGGACATGTTTTGTCCAATGTTATAGAAAAGGTCTGACTATTATTCATCTTACAAACAATCTATGAATTAAGTCACAATATATATTCTTAACACTACTTTCTTTAAACACTAATGGTTTGAACAATCCAAAGAAGAGATCAAATCTATTAAGAGCCTTAAAGTTAAACAAAGCACAGGTGATTTTCCTTCAAGGATCTCACTTCAAAACAAATGATAATTTTATATGGAACCCAAATGAATATTTAATGTTATCTCATTCCTCACTTAAAACAAAAAAACAGAGGAATAATAATATTGTGAAGGACGAGTGTTACTAACCCTCAAATCATCTGCAATTATGAAGGTAAAGAAGGCCTTATAGTGATTGTTATAGTGAAATTTAATAACAGAATTTGAACATTAGTAAACATACACTGGTTTCCTGGTATAGGGACAGAGACAGCTAAAAACATCTAGATCTCATTAGCAAAATTTATAAAGGCAACCTGATAATAGGTGGAGATTTTAATTGTATCCCAGATAATTCAGAGATCACTAATAAGAGAAATCTACATCTTACTTCTATAGCAAAATTACTCAACAAAATGGATAGAAGATCATAATCTAATTGACACATTTAACTTTAAAGAAAATAATTCACTATTATTTTCTCATCAAGATTACAGATTTAGTACTCAAACAAGAATAGACAAAATCTTAATATCACAAGAACTAAACACAAAAATAATCAAATTCTTAATAACCCCCTGCCCTTTATCAGGCCATAGTTCCCTTATCCTCAAACTGCAAGTAGATTTTAAGAAATTAACACATATGACAAGAATACCAGCCTATATCACAAAAATGAAAGAATTTAAACCATGGTTAGTTTCAGAATTACAATTATTTAGATACTAATTATTCTGAAGAGATTGACACAGTCATGACATGGGATACTTTGAAAGCCTATATATATATATATATATATATATATATATATATATATATATATATACACACATATATATATATATATATATATATATATATATATATATATATATACACACACACACACACATATATATATATATATATATATATATATATATATATATATATATATATATATATATATATATATATATGGCAAAACCCTTACACAGTTCAAAAACAAATCCAATGAATGGGAATCTGAATTACATAATATACCGAAACAACTTTTAGAGATTAAAAACAAAGACTCAATAAATGCTCCTATCAATAAAAGAACAATTGATGAACTAAATAAAAAATATAATGAAGCTCTAAATCATAAAACTAATCTGGCACTAGAAAAATGAAAACTAAACTCATATTCTACATTTCCTAAACATATGCACAACCTAACTATGAGAATTAAAAGACAATCCAGAGCAAATAACACCACAAAAATTCTTCATGAAGGGAAAAAAGAACAAAAAAGCATCAGATATAAGTGATATCCTTGATGCTTTAAACATCATTATACTAACCATTATGAAAATAGCAAAGCTCACACTAATCTTTTAAATTTAGAATCAAACTTTCCTAAAATTAAGAAAATACCAGAAAAACTAAAACTAGACTGCCAGAAACAAATATCACACAAAGAAGTTACAGAAATTATTAAGGAAAGTAAGTGTAATAAAGCTCCAGGAATTGATGGTATTATAATTAAATTCTATAATTTTTTTCCAACATCTGTAACCTTAATTTTTCATAAAACCCTACTTGAAATCCAAACACAAAACATACCACCTTCATGGAGATACTCATTAATAACACCTATCATAAAAGAAAATAAAGACCCTACACAATGTAGCTCCTACAGCCCAATATCATTACTCAATAATGATTATAAAATTTGTATGTCTATTTTTGTCAATAGAATGAAAAAATCTATGATTCATATCATAAATGAAGATCAAACAGGTTTATTATATAACAGACACACTTATGATAACATCCAAAGAATATTAACCCTTACTGACATTTTAAATGGAGAAAATCAGGAAGCTATACTAATAGCATTAGACATACAAAAAGCATTTGATTCATTAAACTGGGATTATCTATTTAAAATATTAGAACTTTATGAATTTCCTTATTCCTTTATCCCATTGATAAAAAAATATTTACAAAAACAACTTAGCATATGTAAAATTAGGACCATTCAATTCTGAACCTATAGTACTAACAAAAGGTACAAAGCAAGGTTGTCACATGTTTCCTATTTTATTTGCATTAGCTATTGAATTATTTGCTTCTTCAAATCACTCTAATTCTAAAATAAAAGGTATTGATATATATGGACAATATAACTCTAAAATTATGTTATTTGCAGAGGATGTACTCCTTACTTTATCCACCTCAAAATAATCTATAAAAGAACTAGATGCACTGGTTGAAAAAAAATATTCAATCTCAGGTCTTCACTTTAATAAAACAAAGTCTAACTTCATAATATTAAACAAAAACAATGATTTTAAAGTAGATGGAAATAACATAATTGGTAAACATGTCTCCACCTTAAATTATTTAGACATCATCTTATTTAAAAATATAGAAGAAATCTTAACCCTAAATTATAATAACATCATAAATACTATGAAAGTCTATGTAGAAAAATGGAACAAAATGTATCTAACCTTTGAAGATAGATTACAACTAATAAAAATGATATTGATCCCAAAAATTCTATACATAACACAAGCTATTCCTAAGATACCAAACACTTCTTAAAAGAAATAAATGCACTTCTATTAAAATTTCTCTGGTACCATAAAAGAAATACAGTAGCATTCATGCACCATATCAGACCATGGAAACAAGAGGGATT